>NC_140292.1:106613-135599 GCF_964030765.1 Micromesistius poutassou
CCCCCCCCCGTCCCCCCCGTTGCCTTTCTCTTGTTCCCTTGTTGACTTGTTCTCACTTTTTTTTTTTTCTTTCTCTCCCTGTTCCGGCCTTTTCCTCCTAACGCTCCCGCATGCGTACATGTCCTCTGTCTCATCCAAACACACGTCCGCTGACATCAGACGCTTCTCTCCCCGGTGCGTTTAAAAAAAAAGCACGTCTCGCCGCGGGCCGCCGACTCGCAACACAAAAAAAAACGTGTGGGGCTGTTTTTTGCTGCAAAAATGCTGCAAAAAAAAAAGAACTGAAAGTGTGGAAGGCGTGTTTGTTGCCAGCCGTCGTGCGTCGTTGCGGCGTTCCTTTAAGTAACGGCGGCTTGAGAGGAGAGACACCTCCGTTGATGTGCCGGGAGTCGCTGGAGAGAGAGAGAGAGAGAGAGAGAGAGAGAGCGAGGAGTCTCGGGCGTCTCGGGCTGCCTGGATGTGGCTCGTTTTTAATGAGAGGCATCTGCTAACGGGGCTGATGTCATCATCTCCATTTCATTACCCGGTGGATCAATGGCAGCCCGCACCTCGCTCCGGAATGACAGCGCAGCGGGGTCGTCGGAATAGATTTTTTCGGGTTTCACTACCAAAGAGAGGCGGCGTCGGCGGGCTATTTTTACCCGCTTGTGAGTCACACAATAATAATATTAAGGGGCGGCGTTCGCCGACGCAAAAAGCATAAGTGAGCATCCGAAAGCATCCGGAACGTTCTCGTTGATGCCGTCTTTTTTCGTTGATGTGAGGGAGTCGGGGGGCTGTGGTGTGAAGGAGGGATTAAAGGTGCGTTAGGGGATGTTTAAGAGATACTCATTGTTTTGATTTGTTTTTTGTTATTAGAAATGGCAAATCCACCCGTCAGCGATTAGTGAGTGAAATGTGCTGTGAGAAAGTTTGTCGTCTGTTGAGCCGATTTACATTTTAGCCTCTTAGGCTCCCGGCTACTTTCCCGACCAATCAGGCGCCGGGCACCTCTTCCCTGATTGGTTCTTGTGATTAACTTTGGGGTGGTGTGGAGTGTGTAATACAACCCTTCTCAATGGGGGGTGAAACGTAGGAGATGGTGCAAAGAGGGAGGGAGAGACTAATTTGCACTATTTACAATTTATTTGCACTATTAAGAATTTATTTATTGTAAATATTATTTATTTTATTTTATTTGACCTCATTTCATCCCTTTTATACTTGATGCACCGTGGGTCAGAGACAAACACAATTCGGACTCTTCTATTCGTCTTGTACATTTGTGTGAATGGACACTAAAGCCGACCCTGACCTTAAAACTCGTGCATCTTCACCGACAACGACAGCAGCTTTAAGGAACCCAACGTTGCCCTAAGCCACACACAGCACACCAGTGCAACCAGTCCGAGTCGGCACTTCGGGACCCCCAGTCACCACTAATTAAAGACGGTCGCGTCAACGGGCCTGTGTCCGTCCGCCGCTAACGACGTCTTGACGGCACATTATCACCCCCTCCCTCTTGCCGCCACCTCATTTGCATGTGTAACATCTGGCTCAGGACGACATCATTAATGACGGCTGAGCGCGGAGACCTCCAGCAGGGGGGGGGGGGCATGCCGCGCGTCACGACAGCTGCAGTGCTCCCTCTGCATGCAGCGCAGGCGCTACTGTAGAGGAAGGGGGGAGGGTGGGGGGAGGGAGGGGGAGGGAGGGGGGTGGGGGAGTTATTAGCACAGAGTAAGGAACCACGGTCAACGTCTTCCTGATCGTCGTCACACTCACACACACACACACACACACACACACACACACACACACACTTACTAATACCATCACACACACACACACACACACACATACTAATGCCATCACACACACACACACACACACACACACACACACACACACTTACTAATACCATCACACACAATCACACACACACACACACACACACACACACACACACACACACACACTAATACCATCACACACAATCACACACACACACACACACACACACACACTAATACCATCAAACACATACACACACACCACACACTTCTGATGAATCGGTTGCTGTCTCTCGTCTCTCGTCAATATTTCTCTTTTTTTCCTGTCAATATTTTTGGTATATTTTCCATACTTTTTCACTCCCTCCCTCTCTCTCTTTCTCTTTCTCTCTCGCCTTCTCTTTTCTCTTTTACTCTTGTCTCCTCTCTCTCTCTCTCTCTCTCTCTCTGTCTCTCTCTCTCTCTGTGGGTTCCAGCTGTTGCCTGGTAGAATGTTAATAAAACATCTTTCATGCCACTCTCTCACGTCTCATTGGACGGCAGGGCCGCTACGGGTCATCGGTTCCACCCCGGCCCGGGTTTGTTTCCATTGGTCAACAACGGTACACACACACACACACACACACACACACACACAGCGACACACACACAACTCCAACAAAGTCCACCAACAGAACCAAATTTGTTTTCTCTGTACGCCACGGCGGCCAGTTCAATGCAAACAACATCTCGGTCTTCTCTTCTTTGCTTCTTTTCAATTACGCCCCTCAGCGGGGGAAATCAAGCACGACGGCGTGTATATATATTTTTTTAAACTCCTTCTTTTTCATTTCTGCCGCGTTTTTTTTTTTCTGTGGCCCCTGAGCTCCGGGCCCCGAACTTCGGCCCCGGCGGTTCCCCTCTAGGGAGCTTGTGTCTCTCTGTCTTCTGTGGTTCCCTCATCCTGTTACCGGGGTGGGGTGGGGTGGGGGGGCCTTGCTGCTGTGTAACCCTTATCTCCGGGCGAGCTACATCACCTGATAGCGCTGTGTATGTAAGCAATTAAAAGGGCCTATCCTCCAGATAAGTGCGGGCCGGTGGTCAGGCAGCGTGCCACCGCCCCGGCAGTATCGGGTCTTTAGGTTACAGCCTCGTCCCCCGCGGGTTAAACTGAACCGCGATTCGGTAGATGCACATGCACTCAGTGTGTGTGTTTGCAGGGGGGGGGGGGGGGGGGGGGGGGGGAGAGAGTGTTTGTGTGTGTGTGTGTGTGTGTGTGTCAAGAGTGTTTGTGTGTATTTGTGAGTTTGGGTTTTCAGTGTGTGTACTATGTGTGTGTGTGTGTGTGCGTACTGTGTGGTGTATGTGTGTGCATTTATGAGTGTGTATAGTGGCTGCAGTGTGTACAGTGTGTGTTCTTTTTTACATGCATTTTGTGTGTGTGTATGTTTGTCTGTGTGATTTGATTTAGTGTTTTATTCTGTTTGTGTTTGTGTGTTTGATGGTTTGGAGTATGCATGTTACTGTGCGTGATTGAGTGTATGCTATTGTGTGTTGGTGGTGTATTGTTTGTTTTATTGCGTGTGATTGAGTGCATGTTCTTTTGCGTGACAGTGTTTCTGTGTATGTGCATGTTATTGTGTTTGAGTGTGTGTGTATGTGTTATTGCGTGTGATTCCGTGCATGTTATGTGTGTGCTATTGTGGGTGATTGAGTGTGTGTGTGTGTTATTGTGTATGTGTGAGTGTGTGTATGTGGGTGTTAATGTGGGTGAGTGAGTGTGTGTTATTGTGTGAGAGTGAGTGTTTGTGTTACAGTGTGTGTGAGGGACTGTATGGCTGCGTGTCATTGTTTATGTGTTGTCATTGTCAGTGTGCGTGTGCGCGTGCATTCAGTGTTTGTTTGAGCACGCATTCCTATACAGGCTTCTATGCTGGTATGAATCTGTGCTTGTTTTTAGGTGTAGCACCCATACACATGAAAAATGAACACCCCAGGTCTATGATTTAAGAGCGCTCCATATGCACGGAGAGTCAAAGTAACGCGGGCACAAAACACAATCATGAAAAAAGCATATTTTTCATATTGTTTCTTTCGGTGTTAGCATGTGTGTGTGTGTTATTCTGCTTTGTCCCTACCTTATCCTTTAGCCTGAAGTGAATTGCTTTTGTAGCTGCCAATAAACAAGATTGAGCGAAATGTACTCGGAGCGGCAGAGTCCAATGTCATTCACGTTCAGATAAACAACCACAACGCCATATGGTGCGGGTGTTGGCTCAACAATTAACACTCAACAACAATTCATTTAATTTGGCCCAGTACGCAGTACGCAGTACACAGTGCAGTGCTGATAATATTGTTCAATTCAGAAGTCCATCGTCAAATTTATTTAGTGAAATAATGAGTTAGTTAATGACTCGTTAGTTAGGCGGTTCATAAAATGCGTTCCTTGCGGAATAAGTCCATTCCCGTCGAGGGAATCATCAGCTCTAATCCTCGTTACTGGCCTCCGATCACATCAAACAGCCCCGTCCAAAAAACGACACTGGCCAAGCTTTAAGAAAAAAAAAAAAAAAACCTGGCTTGACCACTCCTGGTGCTCCCATCCTGGCACATCGCCTAGCAACCGCATCACTGCGTTTGACTCCTAGAAATCACTCTTCCAAATTCCTGGACTCCACTCCCATCACTGGCGCCGGGGCAGAGAGAGCAGCGAGCGAGCTCCAGCTGTCAGGATGGCAGACGTCCTGGTCCGTCTGCCACCAGAGGAATCAACCCCCGCCGGCTATAAATGATCTCTTCCCCTCTCGTTGATAGGGAGAGAGGTCACTGAGTGTGTGTGGGGGGGGGGGGGAGAGTAGTAGGCCTCACTACTGCTAAATAGACTGCCATAGCAGGAGGTGTTTTGCCATCGGTTGCTCTGCCAAGCTACACAGCGATGTGTCATAACTACAACGGCTCTGGTTCAGACTGCCTTGGGTGGCGATAAAGGTGAAGGAAAAACAACAACAGTGTTTCATACCTCCCTCTCTCCTCTCTGTCCTCTCTTCTCCGACCAGCTGTTGCAGTTTATTTTTACCTGCCGGCGTTGCAGGACTTTACGACTTTCTTTCTTTTTTTGCGGCGGCGGCGGCGGCGGCAGTGGTGGCTCCGATCTCGCCGTCCGATAAACGAACCGAACGTGGGGGGGGCGTGACCCTAACCCCGTCCAGAGTCGGGCGGCCGATTGGGATGCCATGGAGGTAGTTACCCCCCGCGGTGAGAGAGAAGAGAGAGAGGGGGGAGGAGGAGGAGGAGGAGGAGGAGGGGGAGGACGCAACCAGTAGAGTTTGACCTTGACGGAAGGCAAGCCTGGCTCCCAACTTTAGTCTGGGCTCCACACACAGCTGTGGTCACCGGAATGCTGAGAGCGGGAGAACAGGATATCACGTCCCACATGTCTCCCATCAAGTCCATCAAGACCACAAAAAAAGAAAAGGGGGGAAAACGGCCGGGATGAGAGTGAGGGGGGGGGGGGGGGGGAGTAAAAGGATGGAGGGAGAGAGGAGGGGAGAGATGGAAGGCAGGGAGGGAGGGGGGAGAGATGGAAGGCAGGGAGGGAGAGAGGAGGGGAGGGAGAGAGGGGGGAGAGATGGAAGGCAGGCAGGGAGGGAGGGAGGGGGGAGAGGTTGAAGGCATGGAAGGAGGGAGAGTTAGGAGGCAGGGAGAGAGGGGGGATGGGAGGGAGGGAGGGAGGGAGGGGGGGGGGGGAAGGAGGCAGGGAGGGAGGGAGGGACATTGCATGGAGAACCAACTCAGAGCGGGGGTGCGAAATTGAGAGTGCATTGTGACGGAGAGCGGGAGCGAGAGAAAGCAGAGGCTTCTCGGCTGTCTCGCTGTGTCCTGGTGTGTGTGTGTGTGTGTTGTGGGGGCTTTACAGGGGCTGGCTGGGGTGATGCTGCGTGACGAGTGTGTGTGTGTGTGTGTGTGTGTGTGTGAACACACAGGGAGCAGCTAAGACTCTCGCGAAGAGATAAAACAGGGACACACAAACCAACAAGCAGCCAATCAAGCTCCCTTTCTCTTTCTGGCATCGTCTGCCTTCTTCGGCTCCCTGTCATTCTCTCCCCGAGACCGTTTGTCGTTTCCCAATGTTGGCTCTCGCCCGCTACCTCTTTGTTCTCTCTCTCTTTGTCTCGCTCTCTCTCTCTCTCTCTCTCTCCTGCTCTGTCTCTCCTTCCTCTGACTGGTTATATTCTGTCTCTCTGTCATCCTCTCTCTCTCTCTCTCTCTCTCGCTCTCTCCTCACTCTCACTCTCTCTCTCTCTCTCTTGCTCGTCCGTTCCCATCCTGTGTGAAACAGGATCACAGCCGACTGGAGGAACAATTAGAGGGGGTGAGAGAAAGGGAGAGGGGGAGAGAGGAGAGAGGGAAGAGGAGAGAGAGGAGAGATGTGAGGATAGGGAAGAGGAGGAGAGAGGAGAGGAAAGAGGAGGAGAAGTGTGAGGGGAGGAGAGGAAAGAGGAGGAGAGGTGTGAGGAGAGGGAGGAGAGAGGAGGGCGGAGGTGGGGGGGAGGAAAGGGAGTGGAGAGGCGAGGACAGGGGGGGGCGGGGGGGGGGAGGAGGAGGTGAGGAAAGGAGAAAAGAGGAGAGGAGATGAAAGAGGAAACCCATGGCCATCCCAACGTCCTGGAAATGCCAAGAATTATAACTGGGGTACGGTAATACCATCACAGGGACATCACGGCTTAGGCCCTATACTTGTGACAGCTTATAACCGAAGATCTGTGCAGGCGTGTCTTCTGATCTATGCAAAGTGAATTAAACATGAATTGCCTTGATGTAGTTCTGTTTCGCATTCGGTCGGCTCCATTCGACATAGATGCTCATAGACTAGTCTATTCACACCACTAACTGTGGAGTTTCAAATGATTACAAATAAGTATTGTGTGTGTGGCGGGACACCGCTCTGGCTGGGATTAGCTTCGCCCAAATGCAATTGTGCAGCAGCCAAACTGTAGGCGGGGAGATATTGACTTCCACGTTTGTAAGTCATTCTCTGCCTTTGATTGTTTGCTTATAGGTCAGTCACACACACACACACACACACACACAGAAAGACACACACACACACAAAGACACACACAAAGACACACACACACACACACACACACACACACACACACACACACACACACACACACACACACACACACACACACACACACAGTGTATAAGCGACAAGCTGCTGGGCCGAAACCCAACACATGGATTCTGAGTTAATCAAGAAGAGAGGTGTCAAAGCAATCCCTGCGCTAAGTGGCCTACGCCCACCAGAAATCCTTCTGCTCCTCTCACCTAATACCCCAAAGTCCCACTACCACTCCTCCGCCAATCGCATCTCGGGTCACATCTTGTAACACGGGCTTGTTACCGCGACGCGGTTCTTAAAGACCAGTTTTAATATTGTACCACTAACTAGGAAGAGAGGAGCAGAGAGGAGGTTTAGCACACAATTAGCATCGTGCGGATCCGTATAGGAGTCGTGTCGAGAGCCAAAGAGGAGAGATCAAAAGAGCGAAAGAAGGGGGGGGGGGGAAAAAAAAGGAAAAACCTATCGCGCAATCACTCCTCCTTTCATGCAGCCGGGGGAACGCGGGCGGGGGGGGGAGAAGCTCGCCGGTTCTGGTTCTGCGTTTTCCCAAACCCGGCGGGGCCTCAGCTATGGCGTGTCTCTCTCCGGCCCTAAAGGCAGGGATTTAAATTAACGAGGTGGAATGCCGCGGCAGTCTGCACATATACATGTGGAGATACGCTTCACCCGACTGAAGACGAGGAGATGATTCCATGTGCGGCGTTTTTTTTTTTTTTGAGGTTTGTTTTGGTTGGTTTATTTTGTTGGATGGGGGGACAGGGGTTGTCGCAGGCAGGGAGCGGTTTTGCCGCACACGACCGCAGGTAGGAATAGAAGCCAAGGTTGCTCCCAAGGTGCCTTGCTTCAGGGTTGGGGCACTAGGAAGTTGAACCGTTGCGTGGGGGCTTTGTGTGTTTAGCAGAGCACGTGACACATTTTGATGAGTCACCCTTAAACTAAAAGCAGTGGGCTCAACCCTCTTGCTCTGCTGGTCTATTGTCTCGACCTGCTTGTGTGTGAAGCGCTACGGTAATCCATCAGAGCGGACCGCGACCCCAAGCTGGATCTGAACCCAGACTGTTGCGGGGTCACACACACACACACACACACACACACACACACACACACAAACGCACGCACACACGTCATTGACATTGATACACACCTCTTGGCAATTCATGAAGTCCGACCGCGTCTTGTGATTCAAAAAGCCCAGAGAGGAAACCCACGCAACATTTAAAAAACAGGCGATTTTCTTTTACAATAAATAACCCCAAAGAAATTGCATGGAAGCGCGGAATAACAACAACCGAATCTACAAGCAGGAGGGAAACCAGTTGGGGTCTGTGCACCAGTAGGCGCCGTGACCCCCCCCCCCCACCACCACCAGCACCAGGTCCTCCACCTGCTCCTCCTGCCCCTGTGGTCCAGAGAAGCGGTGACCCGGGACCCCGAGGCCCGGGACCCGGCGGGCTGGCCGACGGGCGCCGGGACCCCCCCCGGTGACACGGGGATTGGGAACAGGAAGTGCGATGCGACCTGCCTTCCGAAGATGACATTGGCCAGCCCCCTCAGCCAGTGCCTCCGGCCAGACGGTTGGCCCCCGGCTCGGCCAGCTGGAGAACACACGCAGACAAGCGCACACACACAGACACACACAGACACGCACGCAAGCACGCATGCACACATCCACGCACGCACACAGACAAGCGCACACACACACACACAGACACGCACACACGCATGCACGCACACAGACACGCACGCATGCTCACACGCAGACAAGCGCACACACACACAGACACGCACACACACATGCACGCACGCAGACAAGCGCGCACACACACACGGACACACACAAACCCACACACAGTCACACACTAAAACACACACACACACACACACACAGATTCACACAGATTCACAGACCTACAGACACACATACGCACACACACACGGACACACACAAACCCACACACAGTCACACACTAAAACACACACACACCTTCGCCCACACACACACACACACACACACACACACACGTGGCCCCCTCACCCTTCCAGACAGCGGTACCCTGCTTCTGCTGCCGTTGCACCATTAGACCCATCTGGACCAGTAGGACCGAGTCCCACACTGGTGCTGATCTCCCCCCAACCCTCCCCCACTCTCCCCCACTCTCCCCCACCCACCCAGGGGGAGAAAGGGCAGTTCATCTCCGGTCAAAGATCAGAGCGAAATGGGAGGCCCCACGGGAAGGGACTCGGATGTCGCCATATAGACGCTAATAAACCGTGAGGAGAGAGGGTTCTGCGGGGGGGGGGGGGGGGGGGGGTTCTGCAGGGGGGGGGGGCCAAGCCTCCGGACCGCAGGGGGTCCGGTCGTTGGAACGCCCGCTATGGGGATAGTATTGATTCTTGGACAACCAATACACTCCGTTTGGCGATTCCGTAGAGTGAAATGACACTTTTATCCTTTGATGAAGGTTTTTACTTTTCAAGGACGTTGATGGTTGTGGTTTTGTCTTTGTGTTGCGTTGTGTTGTTTTGTGTTGTGTTGCGTTGTGTCGTGTTGTGTTGGTGTCGGCATGGCGCACGTTGTCTTTCGCAACTCTAAAAATCGATCCAAAGACTACAAACCTCGAAATATCGATATTGATATTTTATTAATGGACAGTAAGGAAATGTGTTTTAAAGTTTGATGTCCCAAATCGACGGGCCGTCCTATTACAGTATCTGTGCAGTTTCAGAATACTATTAAAAAATGAATTATTAAATCATTTTAGAGCCATATCAATTTACGACAGCGGAGATGCTGTATAACCGCATGATAATATATAAAATCTGTATAGGTGTCACTCCAATTAGCCAATTAAAATCCTTAATGCAGCCCTCACATGCTGTAGGGGCAATGACCCCCTCCCTGCTAACGCGCACACACACACATGGGCATGGGCACGTGCACGTGCACATGCACATACACACACACACACACCTTTTCAAATTTGCCCACCAACCACTTACCTCTATAAAATTGCCTGGGAATTTTAATAAGAAGAAGGTGAAGCTCACCTGAATAATAATGTTAGTGGGAGGCCAACCAACATTATTCTCTGTGTTGGAGGTCACATGGGGGGGGGGGGGGGGGGGGGGGCGGGGGGGCGGGGTGGGGGAGGAGTAGGTATATGAAAGAAAAAAAAAGGTAGTTGATGCTATTCAGACAGCTAGGAAATTATTTTTGACCAGGATTTATTATAAACTTGTCATCGACACATTCTGAGTTTTTTTTTTTTTCTCTCCCATTGACGTCGATGTTTGTTAAAAAGGAAAAGAGAAAATAGCCCCAAATTCCAGGAACGCTGCTGTGTGAACCAGGGCTGCAGCAGCAGTGGTTGTTGGTGATCTGATGGGGCCGAGGGAGATGGGCTCTTTTCTACCGCCTCGAACTTTTCAACATATCTTTACAAATTTATTTTCTAATTTATAAGGAGTCTTATGTACAGTATATGTAAGTATATATATTTATATGTATTGGTATGTGTCTTTACCGTTGAAATCAACCCTCAAGTCCAAACTTTAGGCTCGAGAAGGATTTTCTTCGATCACCAACCGACTTTCACAAGACAAAAACAACCTTCACTCCGTCAAGGTCGCCCCTATTCGAAACAGAAAGGTGGTGTTCGACTCGACTCCGTAGCAGGTGCAGTTCAGTGCTCTTAGTCAGGCGGTTGAACTCCAAAACCGAAGGCCGTGGGTCCAAATCCCAGTGTCCCCAGTCTACCTGTGCAAGACGCCCTTCAGCAAGTCGCCCTAGCCCATACCTGCTCGTTCACCGCCTCGGATAGAACGGATAAAATCTCCAAATAAAAAAGTACAAACTCTGATGAAAGCCATTGGGCATAACCTCTGAAAGCAGCAAATTAAATCATTTTTCACGGCGGTGAGCTTCGACCGTTATTATACCAGAGTGCCTGTTGGCGAGGAATACTTTATTGTAAAATAAAACCTTTTATCTTCACCCTGGAGGGCATCCTCAAGTATGGATGTATGGCTCGCTGCTGATTTAGATGATGGGGTTGCGCTAGGACTAGCGTCCCCACGCGCACACACACACACACACACCCTTAGGGGTCGACCTAGACTTTTCCCTACAACAGAGTGGAACTGGTTTATAATAACTGTGTTACTGTGTGGGGCCAAACATCTGTAAATAACAATCAAGAAGAATTATAGCTAATGTCGGCAGCTGGGGAAGATAGTGTAATTCCTCTCAGACCCAAACGTTCTGCACACTTTGTTTCACATTAGTAAAACTAAAGATGGGAAAGCGATTTTAACTTCTGGGATTTATCCTACCTGGTGTGCTGCTATTTTACATTAATTATGTCAAACCAACAATCGTTTCATGTATTTTACATTCATAGAAGCTGACCAAGTCAGGTTCCCTCAAGCTTTTCCACGGCCTACAGTTTTTAATGCCTCCATTAGTTCTTTGGATGCCAAGACCCTTGGCTTTGAAACAATGCTGGTTTACAATACAACTTTGGCTTAAGATTTCCATTTTCCTCTCAAACGTTGCAAACTATGGGGATTTGCCATTGCTGCGCAGGCCTAGGTGTTACTGGCAGGGTTAGTAATGATTTCATGTTGGTTGTTGTAGGTTCACAGGGGGCTAAAGAGGAGAATTTGGGCAGAATGATTCGGGAGACTGTCCATATCCATTTCACTCAATAGCATATAAACCTACCATTCGTATAGGTCTAGAAAATAAATGGATGGATCCGTTTCTTAAATAACTCAATGAAGGCAATTAGGTACATTCAGCCCTGATTGGAATATGCACTGAAATTCTGCCTGGACGCTGGTTACGCAGTATTGAGAATCATTTCGGCGGGTCAAGGTGAGGTCTCCAGTGAAACAATAATCCCGGCGGTAGTTTCGCACCTACCTGTAATTGTCCCGCTCCCCTTCGCGCACCTCACGCCCTCCGAAGGCTCCGAGCTTCCCGCGTTAAACCATCGCCGAGCGGCCGCTAACATCCAGAGGTGTTCCCGCGCGCCGGAGACGTGTGGCGATACCAAAAGCACTTGTTCTCTTTTATCAGTTATTGTTCTACAGCAGACGCGTTGACGTTCATCCAGCGGCCAAGACGACGTTCCCCCTCAATCCGAATCACCTCGATCCGGTAGACTAATCCAACGTAAAGCGCAACCGAAGATGGTTTAAACGTATTTGAATGTATTCTTTCTTTGCGTCTCTGCAGAGGTGTCTCTCTCTGTCTCTCTCTCTCTCTCTCTCTGTCTCTCGAGTATCTGTAGCTGGTTTAACGCGCGCTATTAAAAGTCAAACGGTCCCGGTAACCGATGCCGTCCTCTCCGGTCTGCACTCCGCAGCGCGCTTTCAGAGTCTGAAAGTGCGCGTAACAGTGAGCCAACTTATTATGGCGACAAGTGAACGCGGGGCGCATCGCGCGCTACACCGCCCGTCGACCTGACGCGTACGTTCACAGGTCAACGATGGGAGTTACATTTTAGATAATTTGTTTAATTGACCGGAGGAAACTGTTAATTTTCCATTTTTTATAAAGATACACCTTTGCGTCAATCACGTTTTAAACGGATCAGAGACAGCCTAGGAATTAAGATTATCGCGGTGATGTTGCATTTGGTGAATTTTGATTTAAACTGTGGCTTGTAGAAAAATGACATTTTGGGGATCTTATTTCGCTTATATAATGTCTTTACAATGCGGGTGAAGCTCTAGTCTGTACAGTTGTTGTAGCCGTCTGCTGGTAACACCGCTGTCAAAAGCTGTCGTGTACTGCCCCCTTGTGGACGTGTTCAGTACGACAGCCTCACCTCAGCCGACGTGGGTTAAGTGTGACTTAAAGGAAATGGGAAACAAATTCATAATGAACGTAACTGAAGTGATGCGTTTGATTGAAATAGTGCACTGGTAAGCCAACGAGGTCAATATAAACATGCCCACTTCTTCTTTAATGTCCTAAACAGTCACAGACGACTCAAGGGTAAACAAGATCAAAAAGGTTTAATCTATCGTGAAACATTAAGTTCAACACACCAACCTTCTCCTATTTCCACAAAATTGCAAAATGGCATTGTCTAATAATGCATTGGGGGGGGGGGGGAGGAGGGCCAGGGGTGGGGGTGGGGGGGGGGGGGGGGGTTGGGTGGAGGGTGATGGAGCAAAAAAATCAGCAAAACAGACATGAAGCCCAAACAATATAAACACAGGTGATCCGTTCTTCTCTCAGAGTTGATTAAAAATGCAGGCGGAGGAGGAGGAGGAGGAGGAGGAGAGGTGAAGATTGTTCATGCCAGCACCTTTTTTTTTTTAAAGAAGGTCTCCCCTCTCGCCCCCCTCCTCGGGGGGCGGTCCCCCGTTGACGACGACGACACACGGAAAGCACACAATAGTCTACACACTGGGACACACCATGTCACTCTCAGGTCCCAAAGGCAACGTGGGGAACTGGAGGGGTGGAGGGGGGGGGGGAGGGAGGGGGAGATGGGGAGATGGGGGGGGGGGGTACCCCCGACAGAAGGCGATTCTCAGTTTGTTTTTCGGGAACGAGAAGCGGGGTCCAAAGAAGAACTTCAGTTCCCTTTTTTTTTTTTTTTAACGATTGTACAAGCTGCTCCCTGGTAGGGGGGGGGGGGCGGGGGGGTTGGGCGGCAGTGGTGGTGGGGGGTGGGGGGGGGGGGGGGGGGGCGGGGAAGGCAACAGTGGCTGTGTGTTGTACGGTCCAGTCCCTTTGTCTCCCCCTGGTGGTCGTTTAGTTCCGCTGCGCCCCCGGGGGGGGGGGGGGGTCGTGGGGTGGGGGGGGGGGGTCGCTGCTCAGCACTCCTCCTTGATGTAGGTCTGCTCTTCGGGGTCCGAGTCCAGGTGGTCCAGCCGCTCCGTCTGGCCGTTCATGATCTCGTCGGGGGTCTTCATGAACCTGGGACCAGGGGGGGGGGCACGGTTTAGAAGGTTTAGACGTTGAGCAGGAGATTGGAGATCCCTTTTGAGCAGTGGTGCTTAAACCTTTTCTACTAGGGTACCCCCCACCCCCCCCCCCACCCCCTTCAACGGCGCAAAACTTTTTTTTTTGAGGAGAAAAATGCTCAGGGTGAATTTTTTTAAATTGATTTCTTAGAAATGTATTTTATTAAGCCGTTTCTCAATACCAAGTACGCGGACTACGTACTCGCGGACTTGGAAGTACGTACTTGGCAAGTCCGGACTTTCAAGTACAGACTTCCGAGAACGCGAGTACGCACTCTGCAATTGGAACAGCAGCGGACTCGATGATGCATTCTGGGATATTTAACGGTCCCGAGTCCACACGAGTCACCTCCGATGCATCCTCGGTAGAACGGCCTCATCGAGAACGCATCGAGAACACTTCCGGGTTTTACGACAGTACTCGCGTACTTGGAATTGGAACAGTGCTTGGGCTACCACTGATGACGTTTACCGAGAACGCAAGTACACGAGTACACACGAGAACGCGAATTGAGAAACAGCTATAGAGAACCCCCCCCCCCTGCAGGGATACCCCTAGGGGTACGCGTTCCCCCATTTGAGGACCACTGCTCTGCAGGACCGACCGACAGACAGCGGAGTGCAGTGTGTAGGGAGGCTTGTTGGAATGGGGCCCGTGTTGATTTATTTGTGTAGGAAACACGTTTTTTTATTTTTTTTTGCTACTTCATTTAATTTATTTCTACTTAATTAAAACATTTTAATTAATTATTTCAAGGAATTAATATACAATCGATTACATTTTGATTAAAAAGTTTAAACAAGGTTAATCTATAATTACATTATAGTGTTGACAGGTGTTGTGCGTGTTTGACACTTTTTGTGGCTGGATGAAGGGTCACAAAAAAACAGAAAGAGAAAGAGAAAGAAAGGGCAGTTCACCTCCGGTCAAAGATCGGAGCGAATGGGAGGGCCCGTGGGAAGTGCTTCTGAACCTTAGTTTAGTTTAGTTTGTTTATTTATTTAGCACACATTAACATCAATGGTGCAAGGAGGGTTAGCCCCATGGGCTTGTCCTCCTTCTGAGGGTGGAAGGAAGTCCACTTCCGAGAGAAGGAAGTCCACTTCCGCCTTTTAAGCTCTCTTTATGGTCCCACGTTCACGCAACGCAAGGGGGGGGGGGGGTTACGGACCCCTTACGTCCTTGCGGACCCTCCTTGCGTCCACCGCGAGGGCCGGACGTACGCCTCCCTAAAAATTGTAACCTTCCGTCGAGGCGACGCAGCCGGCCGCAAGGGCTGTGATTGGTCCGCTCACTAAAACCCGACGCAGGACGATAAACGTTCACGACTACGTCGGAGCGTCTGTGTGGTCCTTGCGTTGCGTGAACGTGGGACTAGGGCTGCTCGATTATGGAAAGAAATCATGATCACGATTATTTTGGTCAATATTGAAATCTCGATTATTCAAACGATTATTTTTGAGTTTGAAAACATGATGCATTTATTCATAATTTCTCTCCAAAAAAAAACACATTGTAAATGAGAACTTTGAAACTTCCCCTTAAAAAAATACACAAAATGGTCAAATAGAAAATAAAGTCCAGATATGAATCCAGCTGTTCTGCAATTTCTATAAAAAAAATAAAATAAAATAAAATAATAATCAAAAAATATATATATATAGTTTCAACTCGATTATATTAGTTTGGTGATCGTTTCACTCTGAAATCGCGATCTAAATTCGATCAATCGCCCGGCCCTACGTGGGACCATAAAGAGCCCTTTATGAACGTAAGGTGCCTCTCACCTGAAGAGCAGCCTCTGTCCCGGCTCTTTCCTGATGATGTTCAGCTTGTAGTAGTGGCGCAGGGCCCGCGACATCTTCTCGTAGGTCATGTTGGTCCGGTTCTGTAGACAAACGGCAGGGCGTCACGTCACCACCAGGGGAAAATACTCGGAAATTGATCGGATTGTTTTTCCATGATCAGGAAAAAAACTGATCACTTGTGTCATTATGAAGTTCTGGTATAGTACAGCACAATGTGACACTCTTGCATACGGCTGTTAGCTGGGGCCATTTGTCTCGTGTTTTTCACCATTGGTTGGTAGCTTAGCGGCCAGCGTGCTTATAAGGTTGGTTTGGGCAGGGGCTTCTGAATATGTGATTTCCTTGGATTTTGGCACAAGGGATTATAACATCTGATCCTGTGTATTAATGAAATACTCTTCATACAAAAAAAACATATTTTTAGTAGATGTGTCTTTTTTGACGGCGGCTTTCAAGTACGAATATTGCTATATTTACAGTTCAATAAATTAAAAGTCCTGCATAGGTGCTAAACAAAACAAGTTTACATTTTGTAACTAAACTATCACCACGATGCCAGGGATCAGACATCCAAATACGTTCAAGCACAGTCCATCTCATTCCTTTCTCCTGCAAGGAAACCCCTGTGCTTTTGTGGTGTGGAAAGCCTGCATGTATAGCCTTGTGGACTCGTACTATACACAAGTTTCCACCGCCCCGTGATGCTTTGCGCGAATTGTGGGCTTCACTACCGGTTACTACGAGATCCATGTAAACAATCGCCGTCTGTCATTCATTCATTCATTCATTCAGATTTCAACCAATTATTTCGTTTTGTCCGGTTGTAAGTACATAATTGTATTCAGCGACAGAGCGACTAGATACAGTGATGTGCTCAGCCTGCCAGCTGATCAGCTACAAACACAGCTGAGGCGTGCGGGCGGCCGGAAGTGTGGCCCACATTTCCGTAACAGTACCCCACCCCAGGAAACTTGTGGATAGTATTGGGGGGGGGGGGGGGGGGGGGTACTTTGGCGCCCCCTTGCAGGCCACCGATATACACCCTCGGGGGAACAGAACATTGCCACCAGCCTAGTCTAAGCTCCTAATGCTGATCTGATCCAGATACCTTGTGGTTCCCCCAGAGTCGGGCCAGTCCGTTGGGGTCCATGATGCGGAAGACTTTGCTGGTGGGGTCCTCCCAGCGGATGTAGTTCTCGTACCGGCTGTCAGACAGGAGTTGGTAGACGTAGTCCCACAAGAGCCTGCAGTCTGCGGGGGGGGGGTCGGGAACCAAACGCAAGCTCATCAAACTTTGAGCGCATTTCCAGGACATCTCAGAAGGGATACGCAAGACCACGGCCAAAAAAAATGTAATGGAACAAATCTAAACTTCCTAACAAGTCTCTACTGACTGGGTGAACAGGCCTATTTTAGAAAGTTAAGGGGGGGGGAAATGTGACTCTGCATAGCCTCCCCCCTTACCCCCCCACACCCCTCGTTATACGTCCTGGCACATAATGTACGTCCTGGCACTTAAAAACAGTACTTTGCATCGTGTAGCATCTTATCCTAGCTGTCTCTGTTGTGTACGGGGAATGGGTTAACCTAGTGATGGTTAGTGTATACGGGGAACGGGTTAACCTAGTGATGGTTAGTGCTTGGCACTCGGTTCTATGAACATCCTTACTCTACCGACAGCCATATATTGCCGTTTCTCTTTCATCTGACCAATGTACTTATTGTAAAGCCCTGTTCCAATTCTCCCCCTTCCCCTAGATGTGAGCCCTAACCCTAGATTTTGCGCGTTCCCGCGAAGGGGTAGGGCGTCCCAATACTTAACGGAGCTAAGGGGGAGTGCTGTTTTTCCCTTAAAATCAACCCTTGAACCTTAGCTCGGTAGCTGACTTGCAGCTAAGGGCACTCAAAGCAAGTGTTCTTGTTAAGGGGAGAGAAATGGGACTGGGCCTTAGGGCGCACTCACACTAGGCCGTCTGCGCCGTGCCCGAGTACGTTTGCCCCCTAAAGTCTAGATCGTTTGGCCAGCGTGCGCACGCCGTCCGTACTCAAGTACAGTTCAACTCCGTGGCCTCAGTATACACTTCGGAGAGGTGTGCTCAGGTCCACGGTACAGACGCTAATGAGCCGACACGCGCACGGATACGCAACCTATATGTACAAGAGGCGACCGTACTCAGGCCCAGTTGAGATTGTCTAGTGTGAGTGCAGGCCAGCGGCACAGTGGGGGGGGGGGGGGGTGGTTACGGTACTTAGTCTCTTTGGACGGTGGGCCTACCTGCTATCCTCCCGATGGGCATGGCGGGCTCCTCCGGCGGGGACACGGGCATGATGACGTGGTTGCGGTACAACGCCTCCTCCTGCTGCTGCTGCTGCTGCTGCTGCTGGAGCAGCTGCTGCTGGGCCAGGCTGAGCTGGTGGTGGGGGTGGAGCTTCCCCCCCTCGCCGCCACGCCCGTTCTCCAGGCTGTGCCTCAGCTCGCGGTTGGCCCCGCCTCCTCCTCCTCCTCCTCCTCCGCCGCCGCCGCCGCCGCGCCCCGGGCTGAGCAGCAGGGGGTGCATGATGGCGCTGGGCATCAGCTGGATGACGCGGGGTGGCGGCGGGGGCGGGCCGTCCTGGCCGGGGCTCCCCGGGGGGCAGGGCGCCTCGCGCGGCGTTGCGCAGCGGCCGTTCAGGAAGCTGGTCGCCGCCACTGGCGGCGACGGCGACAGCGACAGCGGGAACACGTCGTCGGGCAGGTGGTGGTTGCTGTCGGGCAGCTGGGAGGACGCCATGTGCGGGTCCTCCATGGCCGAGCGGGCGTGGCCGGTCTCGGAGGGCGAGCGGCGCGGCGTGGGGCGGGGGTGCGGCGAGCGCGAGCGGTGGCGCAGCTCGATGGTGGGGGGGTGCTGGGGGCTGGCGTCCGTGCCGCGCGGCGCCCGTCGTACCGTTTCTGTTGAGGCAACGGGGAAATTAACGTTTCCATCAAGTTAGACTTTATCACAGAGCCCTTTAGAGACCACCGCAGTGGACCAGAGCGCTGCATGGTCCAGCTTAATACTTATTAAACAATCAAATAAAATAAAAAACAATTCCAAGCACATAAAAAGGACACACTAGACAATAATACAAAATAGCCGGACATGAAGAGGCAGTTTGTTCTACAGTTTGGGGCCATTGACTTTAAAAGCCCCATCACCCCTGCTCTTCGTCTAGAATAAGTATCGCCTTGTCTGTGTGACCGGCTGATTCTCTGACTCAAGTTTCGTCTTTTCACCTCCGACCGATTGCTTTGTTTTTCCCGGAACATTTGTGATACCGCCGCTCGGCCACTAGATGGTGCTGCGGCACTGGGGGACGCGAGGCAAAGCCCTGTCATCGAGGCCGCCTCGTTTCCCGTTTGTTTACTTAGCCAAGCGCTACGGAGTTGAAAGCAGCAAGAGAGATAAGCGATGTAAAAAAAAAAGGAAAAAAAAAAGTGCCCTTTTTCCAAATCATAATACTGGAAACAATGCCGAGTCACACCTCCTTTTTTTTTTACGTGCGTCGCTCTACTTCCTTGTGCGATTGCCAGAGCAGCAGGTGTGCTCAAAATGTTCACTTCAAAAACAAGGAAGACAACGGCAGCTCGGGGGGAAAAACCTAAATCTTGATAGCGAACACTTCCCCTTTAATAGCACACCGAGATAATGAGCACCTGGCTGCTCAGAGCACTTCCTCGTCCGACTGGTTTTAGCTCCCCGGACTCAAAGCCCTCTGAATCCTGATCTGTTAACTTTGCGCTTTAAAAGCAGGGCGAGACAAAGGAGCCTCGGGTTTTTTCTTTTGATGTCCTTCCCCGTCTTGGAAGATGACGTGACTATAAATGCCGTCTATTCAGGTTATTTGTGCGACTAAGACTAGCATGTGACTGCTTGGAAGTGGATCTCTCTGCCCTGGGGGGGGGGGCTTTTCGTTGAGAGGCGAGTTCACAAGTGCGTATGATTATTATTTATTTATTACTGCATTTGTTACAGAGCAATAAAACAACGGCATCAGCCATAAGGGGATATCATAATTAGACAAGTTGTTGGTTCCATACTACTTACTGTGCGTTCACACCAAAAGACACATTTGTCGCCCGGTCGCCCACGTTTTTGCGGCGCGACAAATCATAATCCGCTGTCGCTGTGCAAGTTTTACCGGGCGAACTTTGTCGCGCCACATCTTTTGCCCCGCCAACGGTGCTTCATGCCAATTCATTCTCAACCATGGCCGAGATAACCACCATTGCGTGTCTTTGCCTGTGGTGGAAGAGGGAGAGACGTCGGAATGCCCGTCGTTTATGGGTTCATAATATCATCCGGAGGCGCACACAGCTTTTGGCCGTGATATTATATATTATATAGATATTTATATATTATATTATATAATATCATATAATATTATATATAGAGCTCGGGAGTCGCAAACAGCAACAATCACTTTCTCCTCCAGGCTGCGGTTCACTGCGGAGTGCAGGGAACGGTCGGCCCGGCCGGTTGAACGCTGATTGGCTGTTACGTGACGTCACTCAGGGAGTGAACGCTGATTGGCTGTCATCACGCGAATGTCGCAGCAAAGTTCAAATATTTCAACTTGAGCGAAAGTGCCACGCTGCAAATCCTCGTGAACGTGCTCGCCACGTGCCAGGGCCGCAGGGTTAGTCTGTTTTTCTAGTGACAAATGTCGCCTGATTCGCGTCTCTGCGTTGACTACGCATCGCCCCATCGCGTTTGGTGTGAACGCGCAGTAATGGGTGCACACCAACAACACTAATATCATACTAAGCAAACAAACACACACATCTAATACCTGCTTATCTAGTCCCCGGAATTTCTGATCCAGTGTTCTGCCAATCTCTGCTACCCATCAGATTTTTTTTTTTTTTGCAGCTAGTGGTTCTGCGAATGCGCATGACGACGCTATTGAGTATTGGTGTGAAATACACATTACTGTACCCCTGAAATCTCCAATAAAGACGTTATAATACAGTATCAGAATATGCTCCCCATATTCTTACAGTGTACACAGAGTGAGTAGTGGTGTAAAAATAACAAAAAATTCTGTAGTGGGAGCATCGTTTGATAAGAAGCAGTTGGTCAACAGAAAAACGATAACAATAAATACGATACCAAACACATAAGGTGGCACTTTTTGATAGGGTAGCATGATTCGATAGCCTATGATACTGTATTATAACGTCTTTATTGGAGATTTCAGGGGTACAGTATGTGTGTTTTACGCCAATACTACACCGCGGATCAACAGCTTCGTCATGCACATGCTGCGCAGAACCATGCAAGTATCAAACTCGGACAAGGGAGCGGAAATGGGCAGAACACCGGCAAGTCCTACTGTGTTATACACTCAGCTAGGAGGAGCCGGGGGTCGAACTAGCGACCTTCCGGTTACCGGCCAGCTGTACCTCCTGGGCCGTTGTGTGGCTGACCTTCGAGCTTGAGGTGCTGGATGGAGCTCTCTGGCAGCGGGGGGAAGGCGTTCCCGGGCAGGTAGGAGGACGGGTAAGGCCCGCTGGCCTTCCTCTGCTTCAGGATGTGCTGCAGCAGCTCATACAGGACGTCCCCTACAGAGAGAGACAGGGGGGTCAAAGGTCAACCTAGAGGACGTCCCCTACAGAGAGAGACAGGGGGGGGTCAAAGGTCAACCTAGAGGACGTCCCCTACAGAGAGAGACAGGGGGGGTCAAAGGTCAACCTAGAGGACGTCCCCTACAGAGAGAGACAGGGGGGTCAAAGGTCAACCTAGAGGACGTCCCCTACAGAGAGAGACAGGGGGGTCAAAGGTCAACCTAGAGGACGTCCCCTACAGAGACAGACGGGGGGGGTCAAAGGTCAACCTAGAGGACGTCCCCTACAGAGACAGACGGGGGGGTCAAAGGTCAACCTAGAGGACGTCCCCTACAGAGACAGACAGGGGGGTCAAAGGTCAACCTAGAGGACGTCCCCTACAGAGAGAGACAGGGGGGTCAAAGGTCAACCTAGAGGACGTCCCCCCACACACACACACACACTGGGGGTCAGAGGTCAGAGGTGAACCCGGTCAGCCTCTTCCCGTCTCCAACCCCTGCTTCCCCTTCGCGGTGACGTGACGCGACGTGACGCAGACGAGCGGGAACGGCGGTGTGTCACCACGGAGAGGCTTTGATTGACGTGTGACGCCGCAGCCTGGTTGTGAAAAAGAGACGATGGCTCATGGGCAGCGTCAGCAGTGGCAGCGTAGAACCGTCTCTCTCTCTCTGGTTTTTCTCTCTCTGCTTGTCACCACAAGTTGTAAAGACTAGAGTCCCTTGACTTTGGAGTTGGAATTATTATTTTATCGTCATAAAAGCCCTCCTATGTTTCCCGCTCGTAAAACATAAAATCATGATCATGAGTAACATGCTTCCTCTGTAGATTTTAAGCAGCGTCTGAGCGATCGATTCCTGTTTGTTTGTTTTTTTTTCAGCCGGGAACACGGGTAAAGACAATTACGAGCAGAAGAAATGTGGCATTTACAACTTTGCCATTTACAAAATGTTTCCCTAATGCGCTTTACAAAATGTTTGTGTGATCACGATATTGCGCAGGGCTGTGTGTGGGCTGTCCTAATGGGTTCTGGGATTTTTTTTTGCCTTGGTTTTATGGGAAGAGGGGGACGTTTATTGACAAAAGTTGGACACACAACACTGGTGGAAAATAGCTGAAATTCAAACCGTCAGGCAGAAAAAGAAGCTTGATATATTTTTTTATCGACGTTTATTTATTTACTTTGCCTTCCTACAAGGAAGTCGTAAAAAAATAAGATCCCTGCGTATTTACGTGGTCATAAACCATGATAACATCTCGGCGGTAACTTCAGAGAGTCAAGCCTGAAGGATAAAACCTGTTCCATGATTTACAACCACAGCTTGTACTTCTATGGTGACAAACTGCGGTTCAAGAACTCGTTTGTCAATTCTTGGAAAGAAAATGGGGATTTTTTTTCCTTCACAGTCTTAAAGCTAGGGTAGGAAACTTTGAAGAAACCAGCCAGACTAAACTGGATTTTGAAAGTATCCAACTCAAAGAAGCTGCCCCTCCTTTAAGGCCTTTCGCTAAAGCCACACCCTCAGAAAACGGGACTAGCTCGCTAGCTTTAGCTATAGGGCTAGCTTTAGCTATATGGCTAGCTTTAGCTAAAGCTAGCCTTGTGGAAGACTCCGGTCCTGCGCAATAAGTTAACGGGCAGAGGACGCGCAGGTACCCGGGTAGCTAGGTAGACAGACAGGTATCCAATCATGTCATTCGCGCTGAACTAAATGATGGACAATTAAATGATCAATACAGGCCTGTGACCCCCAACAACAGGATTTTTTCATTTTTGTCCGATCACTTGATTTTTTTAAATTGCTGCCGGGATGCAGAAGAGAATTTTAACAGAAATTATCGAAAATGTGTATAAAATAAATTGCCTACCCTCGCTTTAACTAATAACAAGTGACGAGGAAGTGACATGACACATCAAAACACGTACAGTCAACCAGGAAACACCACACACACACACACACACACACACACACACACACACACACACACACACACACACACACACACACACACACACACACACACACACACACACACACACACACACACACACACACACACACACATTCCCACTTCGTGTGTAACTCTATGGTTTATGGGTTTCATCTACAAACAATGAAGTGTTGAATATTGCGTCGTGGACTGGCTTACTGGCTGAGATGAAAATAAATTGGGTGTGCTGTAAACTAATCAGGGTGAGCTTCACTGAAGCTTACTGCAACCAGCCCTCAATGTTCATCACTTTGAATTGCCATTATGGTTAATATTATTACGCTATTAAACACTCGGCAGTATTGATAAATGTCTTTAATGACAAATTTCTTTCCACAATTTCTGGCCCCACCTATTGGGTGGGGATGGAGTTTTTCAGGGGTGGATATCAATGTGTGTGTGTGTGTGTGTGTGTGTGTGTGTGTGTGTGTGTGTGTGTGTGTGTGTGTGTGTGTGTGTGTGTGTGTGTTGACTTTTACAGAGGGTCACTCAAATATAAACAAACATTGCTCTGCAAATGTTGATCTCTGTACATTCTGTCCCTTTAAACAGAGACATGATTGACATTTATAACATGGAGCGCATAAACAACGGTGCTCAGTACTTTCCCCTGAGTTTAACTTCCTGGTCAGTGAAATACTTTACTGTGCTGGTATGTGTGGCCAGTATCACTCCAGTATCACTTCTATGTGTTTGGCACAGCCATGTTGTGCATACGTGCGCTTTAAATGCTTATCCTATTTTACCCTTTTCATCTCAGTCCTATGAGAAAACAAATGGTTGAAGTCGGCGATGAATAAAAAAAAAACATTAAGTTCACCACTAACCCTTCATCACGTTAACGGCAGTATTGTGGACAAAGTCGCTATGCCCTAAAGAAGTGTTGCATAATGCAGGCTGTTTGAAAAACAAATGCAGGCTGTTTGAAAAACAAACTGCTAAAGAGCATTGAATTCTACCAGAAGGACGCATTGTGTTATATTAACGAGCTTCAAGCATTAGAGATAATTTGAAATCAAGTCATAACAATTACAATCAAGTCATTACAGTTATAAACATTTGGCCTCAGTCACTCCCCCCCCCCCCCCGGCGTTAAGAGTGAGTGTGTGTTTACAAAACAGCGAATGGCTACAAAATAAAAAATATGCTGTTATAAAGACGCAAATGCTAATAATAATACCAATAGCGGAGTGTTTTAAGGATCTGTGCTTTGGCTGGCGGCCACTCAGGGCTGATGGGAAGATCCCTCTCTCTTGATTCGTTTATTTTTAGGTTCTTCCCCAAACGCTTGACGTCAGACTCCGGTTGCCCAAGACGGTCGAGGGAATTTTCTTGAACTCGAGTCCAGTAAACAAACAAAACAGCCGAGCCTTCTGAACGCCGGCAGTCTAAGCCGTACCTTTTGGTCTACGCTTGACGTCTTGACTGTGACAGGCGTTACCACGGCGACCATCGAGGGCTATCTCCACAAAAAAAAAAAAAAAAAAAAATCTTTTGTGTTTCTTCATTCCGTTAACCAGACCAGACGGTCTGACTTCCTCCACGGAGGAACAGTCACAGAGCCATCACCACAGAGGTTCCTATCACGCACACACACACACACACACGTGCACATCTAATTACACACACACGCACACACGTCGTATTACACACACACACACACACACACACACACACACACACACACACACACACACACACACACACACACACACACACACACACACACACACACACACACACACACACACACACACACACACACACACACACACACACACACTTCCAGGCCCACCTCTTAAGATAGCTGTCATTAAATGGTTCCACTGGTTCCCCATTGAGTGAGCTTATTCCAATCAGAAACAACGAAGAAGAAGCATCCATCCCAAGCGACTTAACACGAGAACAAAGTACAAATAGTACACACAAGAACATTAAAACTGTAGCGCACCAAGAACAGCGCCACCTACAGTCACTGTGCGAAAAAAACAATCTGTGCTCGGGGAGGCACATAAGATTGTGGATGACCCAAACCACATTCTCAACCAGGGAATAGAGCTGCTACCCTCAGGTAGACTATGTTAGAATGCCGAACTGCAGGTTAAAGAGGTATAAAAACCCATTCACCCCAGCTGCCATTAAGATGCTAAACAGCAACAAATGACTGTTACCTACTTGTGCACTTTTACATCCACTGTGTTGTGCACATTTTGCAAATGCAGTGGAGCATGTTTGTATCGGCTATACTTCTGTGTATATTTTTTATGTGGTATGTTGTGACGCAGTGTGACTGCAGCCCAAGATGAATTTCCCCCCCCCCCCCCCGGGGGACGTTATCTTTATCTTTACATCGGGGATCGAACCCAGAACCGTTTGGTTATCCCGGCCCTGGCACCACGTACAGTAGTCATTCACAGATTTACGTGGCTGCTTCAGAAGGCCAGAGAAGCCGCGTCTGTCCCTTTAAGGATCTGAATGGATGTGTGGCTCAGCCGCACCAATGAGGACGAAGGAACGGCTTCGCAGTCACGCCTCCTCCTCCACCACCCCCCCCCCCCCTCCACCCCCCCCCCCCGTCCTCACTCAACACCTCGCCGGGATCCCGGGTTTAAACTGGTACGCCAACTCTTTGGACACAAAGGGAGATTCTACAAGGGAATGTCTGTCCATCTCCTGCCGTCGTGCTTTCCAAAATAAAAGTCCCCCCCCCGTCTGATATTCAAACCTATTGAAGTCGATGATTCCCCAAAAAAGGAATAATGAGGAATTATGCAATACAAAATCCACAAACATTTACCTTAAAGCTCTGGGAGCCACACGGCTAGAAACAGGAGCTGAACATTTTGGTTGCTAAGCAACACATGAACACCGCGTGTGTGCGCAAAGTTAGTCAGTTAGTGCACTACTATATCAAAGGAAAGTTGTGTGTGTGTGTGTGTGTGTGTGTGTGTGTGTGTGTGTGTGTGTGTGTGTGTGTGTGTGTGTGTGTGTGTGTGTGTGTGTGTGTGTTATAAGCGTAGATGCGTTTAGGTTCAATAATAACCTATAACCATTGAAGTCATCTGCGAAAAGAACTGTGCACTGACACACACACACACACTACAGCAGTTTGAAGGAGTTTGTGTGTGCGTCTAGTCTGTGCTCTTGCAAGTGTGTGTGTGTCCATGCAAACGTGTGTATGTGTGTGTGCGTGCGTGTCCTTGCTCACGTGGATGTATGTGTTTGTGTCCATAATATTGAGTACACGTGTGTTTCCACGCAAATGTGCATGAGTGTGTGTGCAAGAGTGTGTGTGCGCATGAGTGTATGCTCTGTGTGTGTGTGTGTGTG
Source organism: Micromesistius poutassou (assembly GCF_964030765.1). Classification (NCBI taxonomy): domain Eukaryota; kingdom Metazoa; phylum Chordata; class Actinopteri; order Gadiformes; family Gadidae; genus Micromesistius; species Micromesistius poutassou. The sequence goes on from NC_140292.1 coordinate 133,195, forward strand.
TCCATACTATCATGGATGTATGTGTTTGTGTCCATAATAATGTTCGTGAGTACACATGCGTGTTTGAGTGAGTGAGTGTGCGTGTGCGTTTAGGTGTGCGTACGCGTGTTTGCGTGCGTGCGCGTGAGAGTGAGTATGTGTGTGCGTGCGTGTGTGCGTGAGTGTGTGGACGTGTGCATGTACGTTTGCGTGTACGTGTGCGTGCGCGTGTTTGCGTGCGTGCGCACGAGAGTGAGTATGTGTGTGCGTGCGTGTGTGTGTGTGCGGACACATGTTTGCATGAGTGAGTGAGTGCGTGCGTACGTGCGTGCGTGGACGTGTGTGTGTGCGTGCGTGCGTGCACGTTTGCGCGCGCGTGTGCGTGCGCGTACCTGAGTGTGGCGAGCGGTAGCGGAAGTCCTCCTTGGTGAGCAGCAGCAGGGCCTTGCCGTTCATCTGGAAGGAGCTGCTGGTGGTCGGCCGCAAGGCGAACTCCCGCTCCGCCCAGCGCAGCCACTGGGCCACGTCCTCCCGGCCCCAGTACATCGGCTGCAGCCCTGTGGGGGGGGGGGGTGGGGGAACACACCGTCAGCCTCACGCGTCCGTACATAGGATTTATACGGGTCGGGACCCAAAAAAGGTTGGGAGGATCGGGTTGGGAGTTCTGACGATGTAAAGAACCATTCCGGTGTGTGTTCCACCTAGATGATGTGACGGATAGATGAGCAACGTTTGCTACGGTCCACTGGGGTAGGCTGGCGGACTGCTGATCTATGCAGCGCACATCTAGATGGACACGCCCACCTGTGATGTCATTAGAGGCAGATTTTTCACAACGGCTCGTAGCGGCTAATCACACTCACGCTGACACTGGTGGTGTAATATGTCACCTTTGAGTCTATTTCGGACACGGAAAGTTTCGAAACACAATATTTTGCGTCTCTGCACCGACACGCCTGTGTACTTAGCATTGAGGCGCACACACACACACACACACGTAAAGGGGGGGTATTACGCCACAAGGTGTGAGTGAGATCAGCCATTACAAGCCGTTTGAAAATCAGCCTTTTTCCTGTGTTGTAGTGACATCACACGCGGGCGTGTTCACCTAGCTATATGATGGATAGATAGGCAGCCTTTGCTAAAGTCCACTGGGTAGGCTGGTGGAGTGATCTATGCAGTTGGGAGGGGAGGATTATGAAAGATGTCCCACACACGTCACTGCTAGTAGGACGTGTTGTGGGTTAGTCATCTTCTGTGTGTGGATTTGGCTCAATGGATGAATGGTGAACAGAGCTTCACCTCTGGCGACGACGAGTGCAAAAATACAATGGTGAAACTAAATCACCATTCAATAAAGCTTTTGATAGAGAACATACAGTGTATACACCGAATGTCAAATTGAATCCATTTCATATTTGAAGTTATTCAACCTTGCGCTGTGTAATTACATTTCACATGCACTATATTTTTCTGGCATGAGTTGTTATTAGTTTTTTTTAAATCTAAAACAAAAGCATAATTCCGTTTCATTACATTACATCGTAAACTAGTAGAAATAATTTCCCTGAATTTATGTAGCAAGGCACACTTAATAATAGTTCAATGTTCAAAGCAAAAATAAACCCTGACTGTGCATGGACTACAAACACTGTGTGTGTGTGTGTGTGTGTGTGTGTGTGTGTGTGTGTGTGTGTGTGTGTGTGTGTGTGTGTGTGTGTGTGTGTGTGTGTGTGTGTTCTTTCCCCATCGATGTAGCCACATAAAGTAAACAGCGAAGAGTCATAAATATAAAGACGGTCATAGCTCAGGGAGAACAGGAAGGACCAAGAGGAAGCAGAGAGAGAGGGGAGGGAGAGAGAGGGGGTGAGGGAGGGAGAGGGGGGAGGGAGGGAGAGGGTGAGAGGGGAGGGAGGGAGAGAGTGTAAGCGGGGAGGGAGGGAGAGAGTGTAAGAGGGGAGGGAGAGAGAGAGGGTGAGGGAAGAGAGCGAGAGAGAGAGGGGAGGAGGGAAGAGAGAGAGAGAGAGGGGAGGGAGGAGAGAGGGGGAGATTACAGGCTATGACTAAAAGGGGCGTAGTGGAGGTGTCTGAGGTTGAATTTAGTGGGCTGTTAAACACGGTGGTGGGGAGGGGGGGGGGGGGACAGGAAGGAAGACGACAGGAAGGAGCGGAAGGGGGGCGGGGGGGGGGGCTGCCGGTGGTGATAAGAGGGGAGGGAGGGAGCAGGAAATGAGATGGAGGAGGCATGGTGGGGGGGGGGGGGCAGAGGCAGTAGAAATGATATTGAGGAAGTGAGGATTACAGTTATATAAAAAAGAAGTGTAAGAGTGAGTGTGTGTGTGTGTGTGTGTGTGTGTGTGTGTGTGTGTGTGTGTGTGTGTGTGTGTGTGTGTGTGTGTGTGTGTGTGTGTGTGTGTGTGTGTGTG
>NC_140292.1:135799-196672 GCF_964030765.1 Micromesistius poutassou
CCTACCAAAACAGAAGCTAACAAAATGGTTGCGCCGCGATGTACCAGCCCTCTACTGCCTCTTTGATACCGGCGATACGGCCCCAGTCCAGTGACAGTGGGCGGTGGAGGAGCGGAGCGCTCTACTGTACAAACACAGCGCCAGCGAGCCCTCAATATGGCTGAACACCTCTGCACTCCAGATGCAACGCATGAGCCGTCCACTGCCCGCGTTGTGTTAATATTCAACCAACCGTGTGTGTGTGTGTGTGTGTGTGTGTGTGTGTGTGTGTGTGTGTGTGTGTGTGTGTGTGTGTGTGTGTGTGTGTGTGTGTGTGTGTGTGTGTGTGTGTGTCCCGATTGGTTCTCATCAAGGTTTTATTTTTAGTGCGTGCCGAGTTTAGGGATTACTGACGTCATTCTGAACAAGACAAAACCCACCGATTCTCTTTCTCTCTGGACCTCCTCCCGCCACTGGTCTAGGAGTGTGTGTGTCAGCGTGTGTGTGTTTTCAGCGTGTATGTGTGTGTGTTTCTGTCAGTGTGTATGTGTGTGCATGCCTGTGTGTCACGTGTACGTGTGTTTGCGTCAGTGTGTACGTACGGGTCAGCGCCTGTGTCTGCAAGTGTCTGAGGTGCGTGTGTGTACGTGTGTGTGTGTGTGTCAGCATGTACGTGCGTGTGTCAGCATGTACGTGTGTGTGTGTGTCAGCATGTACGTGTGTGTGTGTGTCAACATGTGCGTGTGTGTGTGTGTCAGCGTGTATGTATGCGTGAGTACGTGCGTGAGTACGTGCGTGTGTGTGTGCAGGTACGTGTGCCTGCGTGAATACCCATGTTTGTGTGTGTGTGTGTTCACAGCTACAAGTGTGGGTGTGTGTTCATCTGTGTGTGTGTGTGTTCATACGTGTGGGTGTGGGTTCATCCGTGTGTGTGTGTGTGTGTGTGTGTGTGTGTGTTCATCTGTGTGTGTGTGTGTGTGTTCATACGTGTGTGTGTGTGGGTTCATCCGTGTGTGTGTTCATCCGTGTGGGTGTGGGTGTGTGTGTTCATCCGTGTGTGTGTGTGTGTGTGTGTGTTCATCCATGTGTGTGTGTGTGTGTGTGAGTGACTCACGGAGGTGCGTGGGCAGCCGGGCCGGGTCCTCCTCCATGCGGCTGGCGGGCCGGGCGGCGGGGGCATGGACGGGGGAGGAGGTGGAGTTGGGCTGGGGGCTGGCCGCCGGGCTGAAGGAACTTCTCTCCTGCTGCGGACACACACACAGGGAGGACACAGGGCATGCCTCACTAGGATCCACCGCACAGACACACACACACGCACGCACACACGCATGCATAGACACATCATCATCATCATCATCATCGTCATGGGAGCAGGGTGGTGGAACGGGGGCCACAGTGGCTCAGGAGGAAGAGCAGGTTGAGCTGCTGGTAACCGGAAGGTTGCTAGTTCGATCCCCCGGCTCCTCCCAGCGGAGTGTCGAGGTGTCCCCTGAGCGAGACGCCCTCTAACCCTGACTGCCCGCGGACCAGCTGGCTGTCGCCCGGCGTGGTCGACTCCGCCGTCGGCGTGTGAATGTGTGCATGAACGGTTGGACGTCGCCTTGGATAAAAGCGTCAGCAAAATCCCCCCGAATGTACACGTTAATCATCATCATCATCATCGTGGGGGCAGGATGGTGGAAAGGTTCTGGGTTCAAGCCCCGCTGTCGGTAGTTAAAGGTGTGTAGAGACGTTCTTGGAGAAGATACTGGTGTTCTGTGACGTGTGTCTCAGTGCACCGCAGGTCACTTTGATGAAACATCTGCTGGTCCTCATAGGAGGAGGAGTGTAAGTCGTGCTTTTCTGCTGTACTCTGCTGGGATGTAGTAAAGTATTGACATAGTGTGTGTGGCTTGTCACAATACGGACATGACCTGAACTGAGTGGAGTCTCACACACACACACACTAATCAGTGATCGATCTAGTTTCGGACATCAGGTCAATTTAATTTGTTGCTGTTCAAAAACCTACAGGAACGTGGTGAACCTGGTTCCCAAATCTCACTTTCACTTCAGAAGAGAAAGTGCCATGTTGTATTTGACTAAGCCATTGTCTTCCAATGTCTGGCCAAACTTGGGGCACTTTAATTCGACGGTGGCATCAATGTTGATAAGATGACGTAGAAGAAGGTATCTGATCACACGATTCAGGGATAAAAGTTGCATGGGTGAAGTGACCCACCATGAAACAATACAACCGAAGACCCCTGTGATCGTTCATGCTGCGTGTGGATCCAAATCGATAACACTAAAAACCCTTCCCAAACGCCTCCATAAAAAGTCCACCACATCAATAACTAATGTTGATTTGCACAATCAACACATTTGCTTATTGGTTTTAAAACGCACACCGCCACAGCGCATGATTTGATTATCCGCGTTATTTAAATGAAGGCTTTTACAATCGCTCTCTTTAGTTTCCTGCGAGGAGGACAACATCGCCACAAAACCCGTCTCAGATGATCTCTCCCCTGGAGACATCTATCCCGGGTGTTTGGATGACCACAGTGATCGTGACCAGATCATGTCCTCCACACCGTGTGGGCGACAGCGGGGGATCCGCCAGCTTCACCCCGCAGCGAAACCGAGTCCCGAAACGAGCCCGAGCAACAGATGACAAAACAACGTATGTGATCAATCCACGAAGTCAAGTGGTCTGGACGGGGCGCTGCTTTAAACACAACATCGGGCGATCGGATTAAAACGCACTACCTTGGTCGTGATCGAGGAGGATTCGGACATCATCTCTCTCTCTCTCGTGAAGTTGTGCTCTTCCACTTCGGGTTTTTACGCTTTCCCCTCTTATCCGAAAAAAATACAACCCCCCCCCCCCCTGGCCCGCCGACCCCCGGCTCTACAGCGGGGCTGTGGGTCCGCTTCACCTCGGAATAAAAGTTATTCTCTACTTCACCATCACCCGATCGTGGACAAACTTCTTTTGTCTCCCTGCGTCGGTCGCCGTGTTTGTCGGCCCTACATCTCGGCAGCGCGCTGGTTAATCCCTTCCTGGAAGATAGGAGTGAACGACGGACATCTCGCCGAGCTCATTGATTTGGATGTGTAAACGGCGAAATGACGTGAGTTCCCAGCATCGAGCCTTGCCCCCTTAAAGGGAAACCCGAAGCAGGAAACCGCTGATCGTGTTGCACGACGGCTGCGCTGCTGTGCAGCGGTCGGACGGCGCAGCAGCGCCCTCTGCGGCCGCGGGGGAAGTGCAGCCGTCGGGAGCGCCTTTTAATCTCACTGTGATGGGTTGTTGTTGTTTCATTGAGTTGATGCACTCTGTTTTTAGACGATGGCTATATATATATATATCATTGATAGATAGAAAGATTTATTTATTTATTTTGCGTATACATTACTACCTCTGTTATTCTATACCTTATTGTTTTGTATTGTATTGTTAGAGTTGTATATTTGTAGTGTCTTGTTATTCTTATTGTAAGTGTATATATTTTTTTTCTTTTCTTTTCTGTTGTTTTTTCTGTCTTTTCTGATCCAGGAAGAATAAAGTTCATCTCATCTTCGCCCTGGGGAGGCCAGCCAATCGGGTGCGTCGTTCTCCACTCATCTCCCTCCACACCAGAGCCTCGGATCAGTGTGAAGCTCCCACCATACAAGCTGCACTGCTGTGTGTCAGTCAGTCAGTCAGTCAGTCAGTCAGTCAGTCAGTCAGTGTGTGTGTGTGTGTGTGTGTGCGTGTGCGTGTGCGTGTGCGTGCGTGTGTGTGTGTGTGTGTACGCAGGTGTGTGTGTGTGTGATCTGAGACCCATGGGTGATGAAACTGCGTCCAGGCAGGATTATAGTCCAGACAGAGGCTGTCCAGACGATGCTGTCACAAGCAACAACCTGGGACAGATCCACGCTGGACACCTGGACAGACAGTGGAAGAGAGAGAGACTGTACAACACTACCACAGACCCTCTCCACAGAGACGCGTCTTAGTCTTAAGGCCCTGACACACCATTCCGTCTGCCGATCGTCGGCAGAAAAGGCAGTCGGATTCAACACGTGCAATCGGCTGAAAAGAACACAGACGGCTTTGACGACGGCCAATCGCACAGCACACACCGAACAGACTCAGGTCACAGCACACACCCAACAGACTCAGGTCACAGCACACACACACCCAACAGACTCAGGTCACAGCACACACACCCAACAGACTCAGGTCACACAGAACAGACTCAGGTCACAGCACACACTGAACAGACTCCGGTCACAGCACACACACCCAACAGACTCAGGTCACAGCACACACCCAACAGACTCAGGTCACAGCACACACACCCAACAGACTCAGGTCACCGAGCTCGCCAGACTGTCCGACCACCGATAATCTGGTTGGTGTGTCGGGGCCTTTAGTCTTTTCATGCACCATGGGGCGGGTAGACTAAACTAAACTTCCCTCAACAAGCGAACACGAGTCTAGTACCAGTGCCTTGGTACACAAGAGCTGCAGACCCCTATAGTACTCTGCTGACCGACCTCTTTGTCCTCTGGGTGGCTCCTCTTTGGACAGGGGCTATTCTAGTTGGGGTATTACCCCCCGTGTGTGTGTGAGAGGGTGTATCAGGGTGTCAGATTCCCACTGTAACTCAATCTGCCGGCACATGAAGGGAAGTGGCCGGGCAACGTCCAACGCCTTTTCTGCAGAGGATGGTTGGTGTAACTGGTGTTGCAACGAAAGAATCACGCCGTCAACGTCTTTGCACTGAATTTGTGGCCTCCTTCATTTGTTTTATTTCCTTATTAGTTACAACTCCAGTCAAACAATGACATCGTTACTCCCCCCCCACCCCCGCCTCCACAGTCACCTATTTAAAGACGCTCTTCGGGTGTGCGTCGTGCGAAGATGGACGTTTCTATGGCAACCGCTAGGCTAGTGGCGACCGGACAGACAGACTTCCCCGTCAGAGCTCTCCTCCGCACCTCACTGACAGCGACAGGTGACCAGTTTGGCCCGCCGTGTCCACCCCCCCCATCTGGAGACACACGCTGGGCTTAATTGCCCCATCGGGATCTGTTCGGCCACGGAGCGAGGCGAAGAGAGCAGGAGAGGTTATCGCCGACCCTTGCACCCTCACGGTGGCACCACATTTCCCGACTCGGCCTTTAAGGGGCGTGGTGCGTCTCCGCCCCCAGAGGGCGCCAGAGCGCTGTACCGCCGATAGGAGAGACAGAGACGCGTCTACTAGAGTTGTCACCCGTCAAGAAAGTGAAAATAGTCACAAAAGGAAATAATGCCGGGATGTATGATTTTCATAATCCAGTTTACCTACAACTTACCTATGAGTTGTGTTTGCAAAGGGGTTTGAAGAGCCCTATATAAGTTGTTCTTTATTGTATTGCTACAATTGATAACAAATAAAAAAAAGTATAGATCTGAACAAAAATAATCGATAATAATTAATATGATCTAAAACAGCCTATTATACAATGGTTCGGTGCTGCTTGTTACCCTTGTTTACAACAGGCGTGTTCCTTATTTGGTCATCCCGGAAAAAACTTAGGTTTCGTTTTCCAATCGTATGAAACGGAAACTCATCCCGACTGCTGCGGTGAATAACCGCGACCCACCGAGTCCACAGCCGCGTTCAACTTGGAGTGAGAGGCCAGTGAATACAGCCGGGCGTTGAAATGGCAGAATCGGCCATAGTCAAATATCTCTGCGGGAATTTCGGATCCACAAACAGGGAAGAACTGGTGGCCAACTGTGTGTTCGGTGACGCCGCGACGGTGAACGAGATCATCAGTAACCGAGAGCGGTTCGCCAACGCAAATGGAATCTATGGCGAGAAGCGTCTGATCGCCAAGACGTCTCTCCGACTGTGCAGGAGGCTGGTGTGCGCTGGACCTGGATGCAGCGGTTTACATCTCTGTAAAACCTACCTGTACGGCGAGTGCCAGTTTGTGCCTGGAAAAAGGTGAGGGCAGATTTACTATTATGCCGGCGGGGCCCTAAAGGCCTGGCGTGGGGAGGCCCCTTCCCTGACTGGGCGTGTGTTGTCCGGTTATCGAAGGGCTGATCGTCTTGTTTCGATGTTGTATTTATGTTGTATACGGTCTATCTGTTGTTTAATACATCTGGGTGTTTGCGCAATACACCACTCCCGTTGAGTGACCTGCACCTCATATCTATATCCATCTATCTATATATTTACATAATTCAAGACATATTTATATTTACATGGTCAACACACCCTGTTGACGTTGCCCAGTGGGGTTAAAGGTGCTCTGTGTGAGATTAAAGCGGTACCATGTGAGTTGTAATTGTGTTTTGTGGTAGGCCTTCCTTGACCCCGTGATGTTTTCCAAATGCGTGCGACTCCCTGACCGTTTTCTCGTCAATTCCCCCCCCCCCCCCCCCACTTGTTGGATTTTTTTTTACAGGCGGGCTGAGTGTTCCTTCTCCCACGACCTCCACTCCGAACACAACGTCGGACTTCTGAGAACACACGGCTTGGAAGATCTGGACAGGAGGGAGATATGTGTGTTGATGCTGCAGAACGACATGGCCCTGCTCCCCGCAGTAAGTGTGTGATCCGGCGATGGATTGAGGGTAGGCCTGGGCAATAAATCAATAAATGATCGTATCGTGATAGACTTTTGATCAATATAAATATAAAACATGTTCAATATATATTGATAAGAGACTGGACCACCGCATCTAGCAGCTGGGTTTGTGACACAAACACGGTTCCATACTTATTTACAATATTTGAGTGTTTTTCAGTGTTGTATCGACATTGGAGTATTTATCAATGAAGAATAGTGGACGGTCATATGAAGTGTTAAACAGAAGTGTTTAAATCCAGCATAGTAATTCCTAGTGATTGAAATTATCAATAGTTATTGATATCGATCAATATGATCAAGTTATATCGTGATATGTCTTTCAGCCATATCGCCCAGGGTTAAGGGTTCACTGTAGCTCAGCGCCTCCAGTCATGTAACGTGTTGTTGGGTTCATTGTAAGCTTAAGTAAACGTTAGCTTTAGTATTTGTATTGCATTTTGTCTGTATGCAACATATTCATACTTTGCGGTCACGTGACTACCATGGATACCTGGAGGGCAACAAACACTGGCAAAATGGTGATGAACAACGGCCAACCTGGGGAATTGCAGCCTTGCAGATTTCCGATACTTCAATCAATCAATCAACTATTTAGACCATATGTCACAAAATGTTAAAATTAGATATGAAGAGAAGATAAACATACTCAGAACTTGTGATCCATACACAGCACCCGCTGATGTATTCATTGCTTTGAAGCTGGCAAAGACTCTACCAGACTTGGAGTTTGGAGATATTTACATTTATCTCATAGAGAATCCGTCACCTTATACCGCACAAAAATTGAAAGCCTACGGATGGGTTAACAACGCTGTCGTGTGGGAGGTGAAAAACAGGAATATATTCATAATCAAAGCAAAGGTGAATGTTACTATTCCACCATCCACTATGAAATGTCCCCTTTTGTCCGCGATTACATAGTCAATGTGGTCTTATTATAGCCCGATCATTCACTAAAAAACACATTGAAAGGTTAAAGCATCCAGCATATGATTTCAACAATGTGTGAGGGCAGGGATGATCGCACAGTTGCTGTTACAGAATGCTGCGAGATTTAATCTGCACAGTGGAATGAGCGCTGGGCGGAGATGTTCGCGCATTTCAGAAGCAGGGAGATTCCGTACAAAAATATATGTCTAATTTGTCAGTTTGCCGTGTGTATGCCTGGCACAAATGCTCCTGTTGAACTAATCTTTCCAACATGGCGGTATTTGGACTGAGAGGAACCTAATGACCGTTCGTGTGGTAAAACTGGCGACGTCCTGATTAGGTTACTAGGTTTCATCGCTGGAGTTCTTGCCCGCCAGCCATCAGTCGTTGTGACGTCACGTGCAAAGTGTGAATAGAGGGTTGATATGATTCTGTCGCTCAAAATACACTTTAACTTAAATTTTGTGAGCGAACCTTACCAATAGTTAAATCACATTTTATTTTGGAATACAAGTCTGAAAATTTATATAAAAAAAAAAAAATAGAATTCCGATTTTTTTTTTAAATTCTTTAAAATGTCTTTATTTAATTAATAAAATAAAAGTTTTACTACGTAGATCACCATGGCCTTGCCATGCGGATTTCAGTGTACAAAATAACAATAATAATTTAAAAAAAACACGACAGGTGTGCTACGACTACAACAACGCCGAATGCCAGGGGAGCTGCACACGGATCCACATCTGTGAAAACTACCTGCGTCGCCACTGCAGCTGCCCGCGGGCCCACGACTTCTACGAGCCCCAGCCGCTCGAGGTGCTGCAGAAGAGCCGCATCCCCAACGCCCTCATGGCGTCCATGAAGCCCCTGTACATCAACAAGAAGGTCCTGAGTAGCATCGAGCACAAGGCCAAGCAGGCAGGAAAGACCAACCAGGTCCCTGCTGCTGGTGCTGCTGGTGCTGCTGGTGCTACTGATGGAGCTGGTAGTGTTACTGGTTGGGCTGCTGCTGCTGGTGCTACTGGTGGAGCTGTTGTCACTGGTAGTGTTACTGGTTGGGCTGCTGCTCCTGGTGCTTCTGGTGGTGCTGGTGCTACTGGTGGAGCTGGAGCTCCAGGAGGTGGAGGTGGCGGTGGTGCAAGGAGGAGACCGCCACGAGGTAAAGCCAGAACGTTTATTTGATGTTTACATTTGTTTTCCCCTACGTGTTTCTGTAAGAGAGTGAGTCAGCTTCAGCACATTGGTGGCATGTGGCTCAGGAGGTAGAGCGGGTTGGCTGGTAACCGGAAGGTTGCTAGTTCGATCCCCGGCTCCTAGCTGAGTGTCGAGGTGTCCCTGAGTGAGACACCTCACCCTGACCGCTCCTGACGAGCTGGCTGTTTGCTTGCGTGGTTGACTCCGGAGTTAGTGTGTGAATGTGTGCATGAACCGGTGAATGTTGTATAATTGGGTGCAAGTGGGTGCTACACATTGGTGGTGGTTAGTGAGGTCCCCCCTTCACTGTAAAGCGCTTTGAGTGTCTAGAAAAGCGCTATATAAATTCAATTAATTATTATTATTATTAATTGCAGTCCATTGATATATCTGCATTTCAAAACAACAACGACTAAATATGATTTGAAATACAACACAGTGTCATAAATGTAATATATTATGATGTTTTAAGTGCAACACGATGTCTGGAGAACATATTTTAAAACCCATTTTAAACCTTCCATGGAAGTGCTCGTCCATGGATCTGCAAACAGTTGTTCATTGTTTGTTTTGTCTTTTAGAAAAAACCGAGATTTGCCTGTTCTTCCTCAAAGGCAACTGTATCCACGGCGTAGGTGAGTTCAAAATCGCATAGAAAACCACGTTCGAACCTGATGCCACCAGAGCACCAGAGATGACCTGTTGTTCGCCTCATGAGTCATCAATAAGTAATCAATTGTTCCTCTGTGTCTTCTTCAGAAAAGTGTTTCCGAGTCCATTATAGGCTGCCTTACAGCTGGGAGGTTCTGGAGGGCCAACAGTGGACGGTGCTGGACAGCTCAGAGAAGATAGAAGAGGATTACTGTAACCCCAAAAAGACATACAGGTGACTGGAACAACTGAAGGTGCTGTTGAAATAAGCCTACTCCGTTTACGTCCCAGTTTGAAACTCTTTTGTTTAAATGAGCCTACTCGGTTTAATACCAGTTTCAAACCCTTTTTGTTTAAATGAGCCTTCTGTGTTTACCGTCTCAGTTTGAAACCTCAGTTTGCTCCTGTTGACAGAGATGCTCTGATTGATCGAATGCCGATCATGAATTGGCTAAAAATAGGATGATCGGAGAACCCCATCAAAAAAGCCGATCACTGGATGAACGCATTGAGCAACATGTTTCAGTCACGGGGGATCCAAAGAGAAAAAATAAAGAGTCTATTGGAACAGAAACTGGTGCTTGCCGTGTATCCAGATTATATATAAAAGATATGGAAGATTCCCATTCCCCTGCCATTCTGTGATCGGCAATCGGCAGATCATGATTTTGGTGATCGGCCCCAAAAATGCTGATCGGAACATCTCTACTCTAAAACCACAAACCCACATCGGTGTGTGATGTTTCAACTCATTTTCACTCTACGAGTTCATCAAAAATCGACGCCAGGGGCTTTGTGCGTCTTCATTCGACGCAGGGGGTTTGTAATTTTTTCGTAGGATTGTCAGGTCAAGTACCGCCTTTTAGGGTTAGGGTAGTAGTGGTTAGGGTTAGGGTAGTAGTGGTTAGGGTGAGGGTCGTAGTGGTTAGGCTTAGGGTAGTAGTGGTTAGGGTTAGGGTAAGGGTTACAGTCTTATCACTGTTCGCCGTGGAGGGATTACATTGTAATGAGTTGAAAACCCCCTGCGTCAAATGAAGACGCAGGGACACCCTTTGCGTCAGCCGTTAACGCCAAAAGCCCCTGACCAGGCGTCGACCATTTTTGACGAACTCTGAGTGAGACTGCGTTGGATGTTTCCTGCAGCACGGTGGATGTAGAGCCGGTGTGCTTTGACACCATGACCCGTGGACTCCAGAAGGTCAGGCGTCTCTCCTCCGCCTCCTCGGTCCTCCAGCCCACCTTCATGCTCACCACCGAGTGGCTCTGGTACTGGGAGGACGAGCATGGGAACTGGAACCAGTACGATTCACCGGTGAGTTCAGCACCATCGCAGAATCGGCTGTATCGGCTCACATCCGCAGACGCAATAAACCAGCCGATATTAATTTGCGGTTTATAGGGTATATAATTGGCGGGAGAGTCAAAATATGCCATCAATTATGTAAGGGATAATGTATAGGTCATTATCGGGAAATAAGCCCTGTGAAGCGGAGGCATCTTGCTTCGCCCTGAAGGGGCTTATTTTAGATAATGACCGGCGACATTCTTTCCATCATCCCACTTATTACACGCCTACTTGCCAAAACGAAAAAATAACTTCATACGGTGTGTCTTTGTACAATTACCATTCCTAGTGTTGATCAGCAGAGAAATAGTCGCTTGAATAGCTCGCTTGACGTCGCTTAGCAACCCAATCCGCTGGGGTTGATAAGTTACCGGACTACTTGCGGAGTGATACGAAAGACGTGAAAAAATCCACTTTCCTTGACAGTAGGGCTTTGACTTTTGCCCAAAAATAATATTCGAAGTTTGTTTGTTTATTAATATTAATATTCTAATATATTCGAATATGTATTATTATAAAATGGTTGGTTTAAATCAAGCGATCTGATTGGTTCTTAACTGTTGTATAATGGGCATATACATAACTGCTATGACGTCCAATCAGTTTGGAGAGTTCCGTATCACGCCGCGCCTAACTTTAACTGTTTATTTATTTATAAAAGCAACAGCATAGTTCACTGAAGCCTAAAAATATGTTGATTGATGGAGAGGGTGGAAATGTTGTAAAGCATCAGGCACATGGTGAGTGAACTCGATAGTAGGCTAAATTGCCGGCGAAGGGTTCGAATTATCTTTTCATCTTTAAGGGGCTCTCTCTATCTCATAAAAAAGTTGGCGCACCGCACACATAGCCTTACCATGCGCAAAAGCACCGGTATTCGTAACCTCTTCTTTAAGTTCTACCTCAACATTTCGCGTGTTTCAAAACGTTCTTTGCTACGAATCTCTTTCGTACGTCGTTCGTTGGTAAGGTTGGTCTGAAGTGCTCGTAGAACCTTCTTAGCTCTACCGTAGTGATGTTTCCTGCAGTCTCCGCCACTGTACAGTAACCTTTAGAAATCCCCGTTCCTCATGTTCATTTAAAGTTCACATCCGTATACCAATTGAGGCCAAATTAAACGGAATGTTTGAATTAAGGATATTATCTCGGCTGTTCTTTATTTTGGGCTGTGGGTACAGCAGGCAAGGTCAGCTCGACTTGCTTCCAATAATTTCAAAAACCTGCAACTTCAAAAAATTATTTTATTTATTTTACAATTCAAAAATGAACAAAACTGTCTTCTAAATTAAGGAAGTGTGTGTGTGTGTGTGTGTGTTAATTCGATCACTCCAGACCAATAGCAGCACAGAGCTGGAGCAGAAGTTCCAGAACAACCCCCAGGAGGTGGTGGAGTTCACCGCAGGGTCCCAGGCCTACACGCTCAGCCTCCAGGGTGAGGCCACCGTCACTACACTCCCCCCCCCCCCCCCACCCCCCCCCCCCCCCACTCATCGCTGTACCCCCCCATGAGCTGGTATCATTTGTCATACAATGGTGACGTCGTGGCTAGGGGGGTTTCAACCCCTGGGACCGAAAAGATTGCGGGTTCACACCCCAAGTTCATTACATTTACACAGCAGACTCTGTTATCCATAGCCCTGTTATCACAACCGTTCATACACACACTCGTCAGGAGAGGTTAGGGTGAGGCGTCTTGCTCATGGACACCTCAACACTCAGCTAGGGGATCGAACTTGCAACCTTCCGGTTACCAGCCAACAACCGACCCTTGAACAAGCAGAGAACTGTGTCTTTGTTCTATAATGATGTGTCATGTGAACTCTCTGTGAGTCGCTCCAGACAGCGTCTGCTGGATGACTACATGGAAACGTAGCATCATAACATGTGTATTCCTTTGCATCTTCCAGACATGATCCAGACCAATAAGAGATACGGCACCAAGAGGGTGGTGAGGCGAAGGCCCCTCTTCCAGTCCTCCGCCGACGTGCAGGTCATCAGGACGAGGTGAGTTCCACCCAGAGGACGGACTGTCTCTATATTAGCTTTTAGAAAAGTCAACTGTCTTGGTCCCACTACACCAGAGACTCAAACCTTTTCTAGTAGTGTACCCAACTCTAAGATATTTTTTCAGCTGAGTACCCCCTTCACCAGCACAAAACACACATAAATACATATATAATGTATGTGCATTTAAGTGTAAACATGAACATTAAAAGGGTAACGTTTAGACCACTTCAGAATTTAAAGTTGCTCAGGTTCGAAAAAAAATTAAGTTTACTTTCGCTGAGTACGCACTGCGGTACCTCAAAGTACCCCTAAGGGGTACGCGTACCCCCATTTCAGAACCACTGTACTAGACAATATAAAAAAAGCATGAATCAGCCCCCTTCACGCACACCCAAACCCAGGCCCAACCCTGATGAATCCTATCACTATCGCTTTTCCTGCTTTATGACCAGGAAGCTTTGGGAAATGTTCCATTCCTACTGTATGAAAATGTCCATGTACAGACGATTGTACGACCTCAGACAGCACCGCTGACTGGCGACGTTGTATCGCCGTCTCTGCCGTCACACCTCTATGCTAATATTGACCCTCCTTTTTCAGTGAGAGACAGCCCTGCTTTTACATCAGGCACTTTGGACAGCTGCCTAATAAACCACACACAGAACGGGTGCTTTCTATTACGCTTCAAGTAAAGTTATTATTGTTTTTCTATTTCAGTAAAAGGCCTCCAAATGGTCCAACAAATTTCCAAGGTTTGCCAAGACACTGGGACAAGACCCAGGTTCCTGAGACTGGACACAAGGTAATGATAATTATAATTATAATTATAATTATAAGAAGGGTTACAAGCAACAACATTACTTACATTTCATATTTTAGTTTGAGATCATAAATTTCATGTGTTATTAGAAATATTATATTCATTATTAGGAAGATGATGTTAACATAACCAGTGTTGATGGTGATGACATCCTGATGATAAATAAAGTTAGGATGTATTTAAAAAGTAGCTAAATATTATTTATATATGTATATCACGAGTCTCATGATATACACCTTTGGGTTGTTCTAACTGTTCTCAAAGGTAAATTAAGACCCTTCTCCTCCGTCTCTGGTAGAAAGTTCTGCTGCAGGATTCGTCCGAAGAATACAAGGAGGTGGAGACGCTGTTTCGTCAGACCATGACCGACTTTGACATCGTGAAGATCGAGAGGATCCAGAACAAGAGTCTGTGGGACCACTTTCAGTTGTATGTCGCTCGGTCCGAGAAGCCGTAAAGTGGCCGACACAAGGGAAATGGAACACAGCACACTGTTCGACTAACAAGGATAACGCTTATGATGATCAAAAATTACGTCATTTTAATGTGTATATATATATAAAAATATATAGTTTTTTTTAAATGGTTCAAATGACGATTTTTTAAAATCATTAAACACAAATATTTGATCATCAAGCCTTATCGATTTGATAACACTTTTATTACGTTATCTTACGTTATAACGTTGTCTTATCTTTATAACGATAACGCTTATAATGATCAACCTTCATTTGAACCATCTCATTATTTATTTTTAAAAGGCAGAGGGAGCAAATGAGGAAGCAGAACGGCGGGCGGTGCGTAGCCGAGAGGAAGCTGTTCCACGGCACCGACTCCAAGTTCATCGATGCCATCTGCTGCAAGAACTTTGACTGGAGGATCTGCGGCACCCACGGGACCGCCTACGGCAAGGGTGAGCTGACCGCTACGACACCGCTGTAGGGCCTAAAGGTGCAGGGTGTACGATAAGGCAAGGCAACTTTATTTATATAGCACTATAGCACTATATATAGACTCAAAGTGCTTCACATATAAACATTGTCATACAATAAAATAAAGTAAAAAAAAGTAAAATAGATAGAAAATAAAGGCAAAGAAGAGAAAAAGCATTTTAGAAAGTGCAATATATTTAAGATCAACAGTCTCTGATACCCACGTCAGGACTCCAACCCGACCTAATGGAACTTGGTCCTTACCCACGTCGGGACTCCGACCCGACCTAAAGGAGATTATTCCAGCTATTTGTTGCATAGTAACTACATCCTGCTTCCCCATGTTTCGTGTTGACTCTGGGGATAATTAACAGATTGGTCTCAGAAGATCTTAGTGGTCTAGAAGGCTTATGTAGTGGAAGCATATCAGTTAAATATTTTGGCCCTAAACCATGTAGGGATTTATAGGTTAGCAACATGATTTTAAAATCAATTCTCTGACATACAGGGAGCCAATGTAGCGATTTAAGAATTGGTGTAATATGTTAAAAAATTTTGGTCTTTGTTAGAACTCTAGCAGCAGCATTCTGAACAAGCTGTAGTTGCCTTAGAGGTTTTTTTGGGAGACCTGTAAGGAGACCATTGCCGTAATCAAGCTTGCTAGTGATAAAGGCATGTACAAGTTTTTGTAAGTCTTGCTACGTTTTTAAGGTGATAATATGCAGATTTTGCAACTGATTTGATGTGACTGTCGAAATGTAAATCTGAATCCATGATACTGGCTTTAGATAGATAGATTTCTGGCTTTGATTGAGGTTTTCAGGGACAGAGAGTGAAGGTGTTGGGTTACTTTAAGCCTTTCGGTTTTAGCACCAAATACAATTATCTTGGTTTTGTCCTCATTTAGTTGAAGGAAATTTTGGCACATCCAGTCTTTGACTTGCTCAATGCACTGGCACAACAGATATATGGGCTGATAGTCATTTGGTGATAGCAATACATAGATTTGCATGTCATCAGCATAGCAATGATGGTCAATATTGTTATTTTGCATGATTTGCCCTAGTGGAAGCATGTAGATGTTGAATAGAGAGGGTCTTAAGATTGAACCTTGTGGGACTCCACATGTCATGTTTGTTGGTTCCTATTTTGTAGGTAGGACCTAAACCAATTTAAGACTGTGCCTGAAAGCCCCACCCAGTTTTCTAATCTGTCCAAAAGTATTGTATGGTCTACAGTGTCGAATGCAGCACTGAGGTCTAGTAGCATTAGTATTGAGATTTTGCCAGAGTCTGTGTTAAGACGGATGTTGTTTACAAATTTAATAAGGGTGGTCTCGGTGCTGTGAAGGGGTCGAAATCCGGATTGGAAGGTGTCATAGCAACCAGTTGATGCCAGGAAGTCACTTCTCAATGATTTTACTTACGAAGGGTAGATTTGATATTGGTCTGTAGTTGTTAATAATAGAGGCATCTTGGCTCAGCTTTTTTAAAAGGGGTTTAATAACTGCAGTTTTTAAGGCTTTTGGGAAATTGCCTGAGTAGAGAGAGTTGTTAACTATTTGCAATGTCTATTGCTAGGCAGTCAAAAAAATTCTTAAAGAGGTTGGTAGGTAAAGTATCAAGGCAACAGGTGGATGGCTTTAGTTGTGTCATAGTTTCCACAAGAGTTTTAGAGTCTACGACATTAAAGCATGTCATTGCCACGTTACTTTTGCCTGAATAGGGTGGTAGTCCAACATTTTTGTTTAAAGTGGAGACATTGATGGCGCGTCTGATGCCTTCAATTTTATCACTATAAAATGCTGCAAACTCATTGCATTTCTGAGTGGAATGAAGGTCAGGTGGAATTTGTGTTGGGGGCTTGGTCAGTATGTCAACAGTTGCAAATAGGGTTTTGGCATTATTAGTATTGGTTTTAATGATATTGGAGAAAAATGTTTCTCTAGCACTTTTTAAGTTTTTAAGTAAATTGTAGGCACGGAGGCTCTCTTTATAGATGTCATGGTGAATATGAAGTTTTGTTTTTTACGCCATATGCGTTCAACCTTCCTGCATTATTTTTTCTGGGAAAAGCAGCTTTTCTCCAGGGTGCCTTTTGCTTTCCAGAAATCGTTTTAACCTTATAAGGTGCATCTATGACTTTCCAACATCTATGACTTTCAAAATTTTCAAATTAAAGTTTTCTAAAAGATCATCAGCAGAACATGGGTTGAGAGGTGGTAGCAAGGAGATGGCCTTTTTAAAAAGTACATTAGAATGTTCATTGATATACCGTTTTTTGACAGTATTTGATTTTGTCTGTATGTCGGGAATAAAATATACATATATTAAAGAAAACACAGAAGTGGTCCGACAGTGAAGGATCAGTCACAGAGAGATCTGAAACATTGAGACCCTTTGTGATAACCAGGTCTAGAGTGTGCCCCTTACAATGAGTAGCCTCTTTCACATGTTTAGACATTTCAAATGTGTCCAAAATGGTAAAAAAAAGTTTTTTTGCACACTTATCATTAAAATCATCAGTATGAAAATTTAAGTCACCAGTTATAACTAGAAAGACTTTATAATTCTGTAAAGTCATCGAAGAAATTTGCAGAGTATGTGGGTGGCCTGTAAATAATTAATAGGAGAACTCTGGGGGAACATTTCAATATAGCACAAAGGTATTCGAATTATGGAAAATCACCAAAATCTGTTTCCCCTGAAATACATTTTTAAATATAGCAGCAACCCCTCCACCTCTTTTTCCAGATCTACATACATCAAATAAGTTATAGTTGGGAGGAGCTGTCTCTATAAGAACTGTTGCACTGTTATTTTGTTCTAGCCATGTTTCAGTTAAAAACATAAAATCCAGTTGAGAAGTGGTAATAAAATCATTAACTAAAAAATATTTGTTATTAAGAGACCTAACATTAAGTAGACCCATCCTGATGGTGTCATTGATAGGCTTTAAGGTTTATTTTGGTTTGGAGGGAATAGGTATGAGATTTGCGAGGTTAGCAGTGCGTCTCAGTTTCCCTTTGTTTACTCTCTTAGTGGTTACAGCAGGAATGCAAAAGTTGCCATGTTTTGACATAGGCAACCTTGGGTTCAGCAGATTATGCGAAACTTCCTTCATACTGTGTCTACGGCTGAACCCTTTTTTGTCTCAATAATAATCAGGACTACTATCAGTACAGGGGGCGGGCTGGGGCACCCTCTGCTTGGGTGTTATCAGCCTGTGGCAATGACGTGGCAATGGTATCGTTGACACAGATGCAAGTTTGATGCCAACATTTTTCAGTTTCTTACGTTCATCTGGAAAATCATAAAGGGAGAAGACAGTGGAGCTGGAGTTGTTGTTGTGGCTATGGGAGAGATTAGGCTGGAGGTCATCGTCGATGGGGGAGTGCAGAGGAGGGGCGTGGCCGTTCCTCGCCAAGCCAGCATCTGCGATGGGGGAAGGCATGGTGTCGATGGCGTTGGGCGGGCTGTTGTCTCTCTTCAAGGTCTGTGGTCTGTCTGCTATCTGTGTGTCAGATAGTGGCACAGTAGATGTGTGGGGGAGGCTGTAGTCTCGCTTCTTCTCAACCTGTGCTCTGACTGTGGCCTGTGTGTCGGACCGTGGCAGGGTAGATTTGTCGGAGAGTGAGAAGAGAAGATTGTCCCCTAACAGTTTTGAGCCTAACCTATTTGGATGTAGGCCATCTGCTCTGAAAAGGTATTTGCGCCCCCAGAACAAGTTGAAATTGTCAATAAAGCCCCTTCCTCTTTCATTGCAGACTCTGGAAAGCCATGTATTGAGTGCAAGTAGACGACTGAAAAATCGAAACTTGCCAGTGGCAGCATGAGTTCTCCCGTCTAAAACATTGTGCGACGCTGCAAGGATTTCACAGAGTCACTGTCAACGTTAAGTTTCGTTTACGGTGCAGTTGCATAGCTCAGTATGCGTGCAGGCACATTTCAGTATTGTATATGTCACATTCTGCAGAGGCTTTGATGAACGCATTGGGGGATCCAAAGAGAAAAAATAGAGTCTATAAGAGTCTATTGGAACAGAAACTGGTGCTTGCCTGCTGTCCAGATTATATATAAAAGATATGTAATCTTCCATATATATATATTCCTTCCTCTCTCCTTCTCTCCTCTCCTCTTCTCTCCCCTCCTCTTCTCTCACCTATCTCCTCCTCTCCTCCCCTCTCCTCTCCCCTCCTCTCCTCCCCTCTCCTCCCCTCTCTCCCCGTCCCCAGGGAGTTACTTCGCCCGGGACGCCAGCTACTCCCACAACTACAGCGGGAACACACCGGTCCGCTCCATGTTCGTGTCCCGGGTGCTGGTGGGCCACCACACCCGGGGCTCGTCCAGCTACGTCCGCCCGCCCTCCAAGGACGGAGGGGACACCCTCTTCTACGACAGCTGCGCCGACGACATCCGCGCGCCCTCCATCTTTGTCGTCTTCGACCGGCCTCAGATCTACCCGGAGTTCCTGCTCACGTACAAGGAGAAGGCGTCCGACGTGGACGACTGGACGTCCTGGATCCAGGCCACCACCGCCGCCGCCGCCGCGCCGGTAATGAAGCCCACGCCCGCGGTCAGAGCCACGCCTGCGCCCCGGGCCACGCCCGCGCCGGTGTACACCGACACTATCAGGTCCTGGAACGTCGTGCCTCCGCCACAGCACTTTGTCCGTCCCTCGCCCTCCAGACACAGCCCCCCGCCCCCGACCTACCCTAGCCCGAAGCCAAAGCCGAAGGACTCGTGTGTGGTGAGCTAGAGCGGAGCGGGGCAGGGCGGTGAAGGTGGAGCTGGAGCTGGTGGCGTTTGTTAGGGCAGTGGATTGGGGCGCAGCAGGCCTCATGGGGGGGGGGGGGGGGGTCGCATCCCCGGCGTGTTTTGCTGAGTCAACTCGTGGTGCGTCGGGAGTCATGGAGACACGCCCCTGGGGGACTTTGAATCTGTTTTGGTTTTAGTTCTACCTTTGGGTCGTGAAAGGGCGGTGGTTCTGTAGAGGGGCTTTGGGTCTCGACTCGTCGTTCAACATGAGGTCTAATCTGAAAAGCCTGAGGTATAATAATAATAATATGTATTGATTACATTAAAATTATGCAATATACACAGAGAAATGCTTTATGGTAACCGTGAGAGTTGATTGACATTTGAGTTGCTATGAGAACATGAGTTTGATTGCCCAGTTGTTTGATTTTTCAAGTTGCTGGAAACCACAACTGGCCTTGATCAAGCATTCACTCCGAACACGTCCACACGTCAGGGAGAGGACGTCATCACGAGTGTAAATAAAACATTTGAAATGTCTGTACCGACCTGTGGCCAGCAGAGGGCAGCAACTACACACGAACTAGTGGTGGATTTCATGATTTGTTTGAATGAATCAGTTTGCGTTGGTCAGTTCGCCAAGAAGAGTCGTTCATTCGTTCGCTCGTTCGTTCGCATTTCCGGTAGCGGTGACTCATGATTCTCAGTCACTGAGTCGGTCAGACTCGGCTCCTCCCTCGTTCTCGTTCAAACGAATCGCGAATGCACGTTCGCGAATGCCGAGTCGGTCAGACTCGGCTCCTCCCTCGTTCTCGTTCAAACGAATCGCGAATGCACGTTCGCGAATGCCGAGTCGGTCAGACTCGGCTCCTCCCTCGTTCTCATTCTCAAACGAATCACGATCGTGCAATGGTGCAAACGGTCATCAATCAACACAACATTAACTAAGTTCCTTTTAGCTGAGGAGCGCTTCATGTTCGGAATCGGGATATTGTTGCCCGGCTGACTCTCCTGACTTCTCAGTCCTCGAGTCTTCACCGCTAAACACCGTCAGTGAACGAACGGCGACTCGCGAGTCAGCGACTAGTGGGTGGAGCTGGGAGTCGAGTCTCGGGAGAACGAACGAGATGAACGACGACGAACGAGAGCGGCGAATCAGGTCGGTTTGTTCGTTTTAAAGAGTCGTTCGTTCGAACTGATTCGTTCGCGAACGAGCCACCGCTAACACAAACGACTACATCTATGTCTGTGGTCACGATTGCGTTTAATTACCTTGAAATAACGGTTGGGTTTGATGGGTTAAAACATTTCATTGATTTACTGCAATGTGTGTAATCGTGAAAGAACAAGCTGTGATAGATTTTGTAATCGCCTGTGGTGTGGCAAGGCGCCTGTGGTGTGGCAGGTCAGGTTTTTTTTAGGCTTTTTTCAACGTTTTACGTCACAGTCTGCCCCTAGCTGCCCCATTCGAGCTTTTCAACGTTGATCGATATATTAAGCAGTAGATCACGACAGGCTGTGGAATGTGTTCATTATACCACAGTTAAGGCACGTTGCGCGTCGGGACGGCGATCCCCTTAACGGTGGTATAATGAGAACATTTCACTGATTGAAGTGATCTATTGCTTTTATGAAACGGTTACGTAAGTATTGCGATTTGAAAGTCATAGACACTCAATTTTGAAAAAGCGAGAAGGTCGGAAAAGCATTTTTTTTTAACGAATACAAAAAAGTAGTCCCTCCTGGCTGCCTGAAAAGTGTACGGCGGTTGCTATGCAACACACTGTAGCGTCAGAGAGCAGGCTAGGCTAGAGACGGTAGCTCAGTTCGCCAGCAATTTAGCCTACTATCGAGTTCACTCACTGTGTGCCTATTGCTGTACAACACTTCCACCCTATCCATCAATCAGCATATTTTTTAGGCTTCAGTGAACTGTGCTATTGCTTTTATATATAAATAAACAACAGTTCAAGTTAGGCGCGGAGTGATACTGAACTCTGTAACCTGAACGGGTGTCATAGCTGTGTGTATATGCTCATACAACAGTTGGGAACCAATCAGATCGCTTGATTTAAGCCACCCGTTTTATAATTAATATATAATTAATTAATAAAATGTGTATATATATATGTGTGTGTTTGTGTGTGTGTGTGTATATATATATATGTGTGTGTGTGTAATTCAGTGGCGGCTGGTCAATAGACGGCGCTAGGGCGCCGCCCCTCCATGAAATATTCACTCGAATATATCTGCCAACTTTGAATAAACTATTATACATACGAAATAAATCAACAAAAATACATAGCGTTTATCCTCGTTTAATTATGTGATGGACCGTACTTGCAACTGCCAGCAACCATTTAAATGCGTCTGAACGTTTTGGGCTACGCTAGTTATTGGTCATTCTAAATAAAGCCCTTCTTCAGGTCAGCGGCGCCGGCCAAGTTGAAGTCAACGTAAGCTCGCAAACTTTTTGCTGTCTATCAAGCAGAGACGGCTTTTCATTGGCGCAAAAAAAAAATCGCCATCGGGGCGCACTAGTGTGTGCCCCTGGCCAATGGTATGGTTTTTCTGTTTTTTTTTTAATCACCACACGATTGGACAATTCAGCGAATCAATCAAATAGGCTACCTCCCTCAGCAACACTCGCGCAACACAACTACAGCAGAGAAGAGATGGATCGCTAACTAGGAGAGAGTTGTAAAAGCACTTTCCACCCATTTCAGTGGAGGAATTGGACTCCCCAAGCAATGTTATACTTGAAAAGAAGCAAGTAAGTTCCATATTAATTTAGTCTTTCGGCCTGTAGCATATAGACAATATAAAGCAACTGTATATTTCTAACTGCATTTGAAATAGCCATTGAGACACAAAAATGGACGCTATAGGACAGTGATCATGATTTGCATCAATATCATAATAACAACAATGGGTAAGCTTAGGCCCTGCAAGTCAGGATGTAGGCTATGAATCTGAATGAATAGTAGGTAATAGGTAGTGGCCATCTCCAAAATGCACCAGAATACAGGAAATAAAATCTACCAAATTATTTTTTTTTCTATTACTGCGCCCCACCAACAATTTCTTATCACCAGCCGCCACTGGTGTGTATATATATATATATATATATATATATATATATATATATATATATATATATATATATATATATATATATATATATATATATATATATATATATATATATATATATATGTGTGTAACCCTTTTCTCACTGGCCGGCCATGCCAAGCAAAATTAAATAAGCAAAAGCCTAATGCTACCAGTTCCGAAAATGCTACAGAGCAAAACACAGTGGCGAGCAGGATCCTGAATTCTCAGCGGTGATACGGTGAGCCGGCTGAACCTTCAGTGTACTAGTAGACTAGTGACATCAACATTACTGATAATATATCACTGAAATATTATTGTTCAATTTTGTAGCGCGGTGCCTCCACTGCGAAAATACTGCACATGCCTAGGGCTAGTGAATGGTGTATCTTCACAGAATTAAATAAACATGTATATATTAATTACAAGAGTGATGTATGAAATTAATAAATGAACTGCCAAAACACCCAAATATATATTCAAAAAGAATATCATTTATTTATAATGATAATGATATGAGAGAGAGAGGTAACAATTATCCTATAAGTATTGACCAAGCACACACATACAACATAGGCTGGGTTACTTCTCTAAACAGGCTGGTGCTTGCAACCCAACAATGAATAACCAACCAAAATTAACAAGTGAAGCCGTGTAACACACATTAAATAATTCAATTCAATTTTATTTGTATAGCCCTTAATCACCATTACAGTCTTGTGACACATTTCAGTACATATAATAGCTAGGAAGTAATATCCTCACATAGCCACAGGGAGCAGTACCGAGTACATATAATATAAGCTGTAACACGTGGACATAGCCACGAGGGGGCAGCAGCTGATCACACATAGATGAAGGGGGCGGGCTTTTAAAGCCACAGAACACGCCCACCCACGCCTACCTGCCTATTTAAACTCGGACTCAGCTTTCATACGGGAGAATCTTCTGGGCAGCGTATCGATTAGATATTCAATATACAATTCCTCTACTTTTGCTTCATCGACAATAGACCAAAACCTTTACTAAATAAAGTGAGTTAAAAGCGATCCTGTTTCGGCGGCCTTTTCTGAAAAGACAGTCTCAAAGGGCTTAACATGCCAAGTATGTATGACACCCCCCTGACACAAGCCCCCACACGGGCAAGAAAAAACGCCCTTAATCAGTAAGGAAGAAATCTTGGATAGAAACGCAGAGTGGGGGATCCCTCCTTCCAGGGACGGTCAGGAGTGCACAGCGTGCCACAATTGACATACATACATAGCCTACAGGTAAAACATTCAAATTGATGATGGGGTGCTGGCCGGTTAACCATGAGGAGAGTCCAGGCATCCAGTCGCAGTCACCGCAAAACGCTAGAACAGACAGAATAGTTAATTAGAAGGGAACAAGTACATAGTGGAAATGTATGTAGCGCCCCCATGCCCATGCTACAGGCATGATAATCTAATTTGATCAACACGGGACGCTCCAGAGTTCAATTTAACCGACCACACACTATGTGTGGACATCTGCACGATTTAATTAGTTATTAGTTTGTAGTGAGTTAAATTACCTGTACCCTTCTCAACTAGTTCCTCCTGAATAAGAATTACTGGCATAGTAATTCTAATCAAAACACTCATATTCTTTTTAGTCTGAATATATAAAATGTTTACTGTAGCACAGATTAAATTAAATGGTCATCAATAATACAATAGGACATAGACCAATAGTATTTCACATTGCTATTCGCACATGGAATCACATTTATGGAATATAACAACTTCAACCAGATACCATAAAGTACAACAAAAAGAGTTCTAGGCCGGCATTTACGAGATATAAACCCCACGTTGCAGGCCTGGGTCGACGCTTGGGTACGTGGAGGCCCAAAACAAAATAGCCGCTTCACTCCCACGAGCAGACAAACAAAAAATGTACCTTTACCTCACGTGGAGGGGAGCTGTGTGTGTGTGTGTGTGTGTGTGTGTGTGTGTGTGTGTGTGTGTGTGTGTGTGTGTGTGTGTGTGTGTGTGTGTGTGTGCAAAACGAACGGAAAAATCACAGTCCTCCTCTCGACTGGTCCACGCCTCCGTCTTAGTCAAACGGCGCGGGGTCCTCGTCTTCTCTGCTGACACCAACTCCCCTTCGGAGCTCGGAGGAACGTCCACAATCCTCCGGCGTATCACACGATCATTGATATGGTAGTTCTCTAACTGACAACCATAAAAAATTTTCTCTAATCCAATATCCTGGACAGAGCCACGTGTAATTACGGAACACAGAATTGCGAGCCCGGACTAGCCGTCCACACTCTTCCTTCACACCCCTTCTTCCTTCCGCTAACTTCTCAGTGTGTGTATTCACACACACGCACACGCACACACACACGGCGCTGGCACGGTCCTAGCTCATTGTCTCATTGGCGGGCTAAATTCTCTGGGCGGGCCAAGCAGAGAAAGGGGAGGTAACATGGCCCCATATGACGACATATGGGGCCGGAAGCCAAATCAAAGCATTTCAGCGATCCTTTTTTCAAAGGAGGAGTACGATACCTACTTCTCGGTTTACAACACCTAATGCAATTTTTAGCTACTGGGGGACCATAGGGAGGCTAGGGGAACGCAACTTAATGTTAGAAAACCTCATAAAGTGACATTTTCATGCCATGGGACCTTTAAGAAATATTGAGTTACCCGTTGATGCACTTATGTGTGGGAATATCAACTGTAAGAATGTAAGTCATAATAATGACCTGTGTGCAATGTATGATAAAATTGTGAACTGTCTAGTTGATGGAAGTGAACCACAGAAGAAAAGTGGTGAAACAACATATTGTGAGACCAGGGTGGAATCAATGACTATGTTCATGAAGTTCATATGGAGGCAAAAGATACGTTTAGAAGATGGGTTTTAGCAGGCAAACCTAGGCATGGCCCAGTCTGTGAGCACAAGGTACGGACTAATGCTAGATTCAAATATGCTGTGCGTTTTATAAAAATAAATGAGCAGACTATGAGGGCGAACTCTATGGTGAAAAAGTTACAGACTAATAATGTAAATTAGTTCTGGAAGGAGGTGAAGGTGGTAAACAACAGCAAGATGCCACTGCCTTCTAGTATTGATGGCATTACTGAACCTGAAAACATTGCAGAGCTATGGAGGAGACACTGAGAAAATTTTTAACTGTGTGAAGAGTGATGTGTTTAACATAAGTGACATAAGCCTGTGGGCAGGATAATATAACAGCAGAACATCTGAAATACGCTAGCCAAAGTATTTCAGTGTTACTTGCTCTATGGTTCAGGGTTAATGAAGCATGGCATACTTTCTGGATCCATGTTATCTGTCTTGTTGGTAGCTGTAGTTAAAAATAAGAAGTAAATTAACTAGTATAGATAACTATAGACCTATTGCACTTGCAAGTATACTATCCAAGGTACTAGAAGGGATCCATATGGATAGGCTTACAGAATACATAGCATCAACAGATAACAGATAACCAGTTTGAAATAAGAACTGACCTGTGTATTTATGCACTTAAAGAAATTGTCCATTTGGGTTTTTCAGTAGCGTATAGCTTCCACTGCCACCATAGAGTTGACCATTGACACACCCACCAAACCTATAACAAGCGAACTCGTGCTGCATGCTTTTTTTATTTTAACGCGACTTTTAAGTATAAATATCTCACGCACACGACAAACAAATGACAAACAAACAAATGTCACGGCCAAAAAATAAAAATACCCGTTAGATCTCTCATTGCTTCGGACGAGCTCTAAATTGCTGTGGCTGTCCCCCCCCCCCCCCCCCGTCAACAATCCCGTCCGCCCGCAACCCAACTCCCCCCACCCCTCCGTCAAAAATCCTGTCCGCCCGCAATCCAACACAACAATCCTGTCCAAGATTCTAAAGTCTCACTCCGGCCAAAAACCAAAAGTTGCCAACCCTGCAGGGGGCACCACACATTGCTACCTGGTCTGTGGGAAACACTGCATGTCCTATTAATCTTGAACAAAAGACAGATTTCAGGGTATAAATGCACTATCCAAAACATTTTATTTATACCCAAGTAGGCCTACATCTTCTTTAAACAACAAAATGAAAACTTATTGGGACCAAAATCCCATCCCCCCAGTCCTTGCAGGTGAATGTTTCAGGTGTAAACTCATGGCTGCTTCGATTTCTGTATCTGTGGCCTTGGAATTCCATCTCTTCGCAGCAGCTGGAAAGAAAACACCAGTACAAGGTTGGGGGAGAGTGAGAAGTTTGACTGGCCAAAATACATGAGTGTTTGGCTCAGTGGACGAAGACAGTCTCACCATCCAGCGCCCCAGCCTCAAGGACTAACTGGTGGATACATCAAGTCCATTTAGCTATCTACATCGGAAGCTATCACCCCTCTCGCTATGAATAATGAGAAGAATGGGTCATAAAATTGACTAACAGTTCACAGGAGTAATGCATGGGGAAAGGGCTTTGCCACACGAACACACAGCTAAGCTAAGTTAGCCCTGAAACGGGACGCTGCTTCTCCTCAGCTGGGAGGTAGCAGCGTCCCGTTTCAGGGCTAAGCTAACGTTAGCCTGCTAGCTTCCCGCTCCCAGTTCGTATGTAACGTTACAAATACGAAAACCCGCTATCCATGAGAATACGCCATGTAGCCTCAAATTCATCAGTTTAGCATGCAAATAATAAAAGGGTAATGTCTGTACAAATACAGTTGCATTTTAAATTGCAGTGTCTTTTTGAAACTCACCTGCAACTCTTGCATGCTGCCGAACTTGACGGTGAACTGATATCACCTGCGCATGCGTTGGAGGGATTAAGTGTTGGTGCGCAAGAAAAAACAGTTCCTAAATGGAACTTGAGTAAATGCTGGAATAAAACATTTTAGCACCTATATTGGCCATATACAAGATAGCATATTGCGTTTGGAATAATAACACTTTTCAATAATACAATTAATATGTAAACATTACCGTTCACACTAATGTTACAAAGTTACATTGTTGTTAAGTTAAATAGCGATATAAACAGTGTTTATTCAGTTACACCACTGTCAAACAAGCTTTCCTCGAAATCACCATTTCCGTAGCGGCATGTATGTTTTCATGTCGGCAAATGGTCGAAATAAAGTCACGTTGTGACCCGGCGTATTTTAGACTTGTTGAATGCATAAATGTTTACTGGGAGTGTTCAACACTCTAAAATAAGTCATCCTTGAAATCACCATTCCTCTAATGATTATGTTTTCATGTCGAAATGAAGTCACGTCGTGACTCGACGTCTACTGGACTTGTTCGCTTCGACGCAGGTCGAGGAAATGTTTGCAGGGTATGAACGTGAATTTATTCATTTCCTTTTGTATGAACTGAACTTTGAACTAGTTCATGTGAAGTGTGAACTTGCACAACACTGGTTATCGGTTTACATGTGTTGTTTACATTTGTTTTCCCCTACATGTTTTTGTGAGTGAGTGAGTCAGCTTCAGCACATTGGTGGCATGTGGCTCAGGCGGTAGAGCAGGTTGGCTGATTGCTGGAAGGTTGCTAGTTCGATCCCCAGCTCCTCCTAGCTGAGTGTCAAGGTGTCCCTGAGTGAGACACCTCACCCTGACTGCTCCTGACCAGCTGGCTGTCGCCCTGCGTGGCTGACACCGCCGTCGGTGTGTGAATGTGTGCATGAACGGGTGAATGTTAGGCAGTATTGTAAATCTCTCTGAGTGGTCACTGGTTAAATAAGTGCTGCATGAATGCAGTCCATTTACATTGGTCTAACGCTATACAAAAACAACCAAGAAATTATTTGAAATGCAACACGGTGTCATAAATGTAATATATTATGACGTTTTAAGTGCAATATGATGTCTGGAGAACTGGAGAACATATATATATATATATATATATATATATATATATATATATACAGTATATATATATATATATAAATTTAAACCTTCCATGGAAGTGCTCGTCCATGGATCTGAAAACAGTTTTTTTTTTTTTAAATGTCTTTATTTAATTTATTTATTTTTATACTACGTAGATCACCATTGCCGTGTCGTGTCATGCAAATTTCCCTGTACAAAATGACAATCCTCCAAACCACGCCCTCTCCTCTCCCTTGAAGGTGTGCTTCGACTACAACAACCATCCACATCTGTGAGCACTACCTGCGTGGCCACTGCAGCTGCCAGCGGGCCCACGACTTCTACGAGCCCCAGCCGCTCGAGGTGCTGCAGAAGAGCCGCGTGGAGGCCATGGAGCCCCTGGTCTTCAACGTGAATATCCTGAGCAAGGCATCTCAAGGCAAGGCAACTTTATTTATATAGCACTTACTCACATATAAACATTGTCATACAATAAAATAAAACAATAGATAAGTTAGAAAAAAAAGTTAAATAGATAGAAAATAAAGGCAAAGTTAAAAAAAAAAAAAAAAAGCAGCATCGAGTACAAGGCCAAGCAGGCAGGAAATACCAGTCAGGTCCCTGCTACTGGTGCTACTGGTGGAGCTGTTGTCACTGGTAGTGTTACTGGTTGGGCTATTGCTACTGGTGCTGCTGGTTGGGCTGATGCTACTGGTGGTGCTGGTGGTGGAGCTGGAGGTGTTATCAGTGGAGCTGGAGCTCCAGGAGGTGGAGGTGGATATGGATATAGTGGATGGAGAAGAAAGCCACGAGGTAAAGCCAGAACGTTTATCTGATGTTTACATTTGTTTTCTCCTTTGTTTTTGTAAGAGAGTGAGTCAGCTTCAACACATTGGTGGCATGTGGCTCAGGCGGTAGAGCAGGTTGGCTGGTTACCGGAAGGTTGCTAGTTCGATCCCCGGCTCCTCCTAGCTGAGTGTCGACTTGTCCCTGAGTGAGACACCTCACCCTGACTGCTCCTGACCAGCTGGCTGTCACCCTACGTGGCTGACACCGCCATGAATGTGTGCATGAACGGGTGAATGTTAGGCAGTATTGTAGTGAGTGGCCACTGGTTAAATAAGTGCTGCATGAATGCAGTCCATTTACATTGGTATAACGCTAATTAAAAACAACAAAAACAACCAAGATATTATTTGAAATGCAACACGGTGTCATAAATGTAATATATTATGACATTTTAAGTGCAACACGATGTCTGGAGAACATATTAATAAAAAAAACATTTTAAACCTTCTATGGAAGTGCTCGTCCATGGATCTGAGAACAGTTGTTCATTGTTTGTTTTGTCTTTTAGATAAAGCCGAGATTTGCCTGTACTTCCTCGAAGGCAACTGTATCTACAGCGTAGGTGAGTTCAAACGAAGCTTAGTTCAAACGATCTTATTTAAGAACCAATCGCATAGAAAACAGCGTTCGAACCTGATGCCACCAGAGCACCAGAGATGACCTGTTGTGTCATCCTCATGACTCAACATCATCAATAAGTAATCAATTGTTCCTCTGTGTCTTCTTCAGAAAATTGTTTCCAAGCCCATTACCGGCTGCCTTACAGCTGGGAGGTTCTGGAGAGACAACAGTGGACGGTGCTGGACAGCTCAGAGAAGATAGAAGAGGATTACTGTAACCCCAAAAAGACATACAGGTGTGTGACATCACGAGTGGCCGTGTCCACCTAGATGTATGACTAACACGCCAACCTGTGATGTCAGAAGCGGCACTTTTTCAAAACGGCTCGTAACAGCTAATCACACTCCAGTGTTGTGCATGAACTAGTTCAAAAGAACTAGTTCATTGAACAAGTTCATTTTTCTATGAACTTTGAACTGAACGTAACATATTTTTAACTAAAGAACTTGAAATTGAACTAGTTCACATTTTGTGACATTTTGTGACAATGATGCTTAGGTCCAGCTGACATGTTTATTAAATAGAGTTACTGCCTTAGTTGTGATGAATGAAACAGGTGTACAAATAATATCCACAACAATTTGAGATTTTAGTGATGGGCAGCTGGTAATGGAGAGGATTCATTTTAAAAGATAAGCACAGAATACTCACTCCAACAGTTTTTCTTCGGTTTCTAAAAAAAACAGTTAATGAACTGAACATGAACTAGTTCAAAACTGAATTTGTGAACTATGAACGTGAATTTATTCATTTTCTTTTGTATGAACTGAACTTTGGACTAGTTCATGTGAAGTGTGCACTTGCACAACACTGTCACTCTCAGACCTGGTGGTGTATGTCTCCTTAAAATCTGACTACCCGATTAAGTTTGAAACCCTTTTTGTTTAACATAGCCCACTTGGTTTGATACTAGTTTGAAACCCTTTTTGTTTAAATTAGTTTGAAACCTCAGTTTGCTCCTGTTGTGTCCCCAAAGTCTGTCCTATTTTTTGTAATTGAATTGATTCAACAAATGATGTGCTTCATGCTGCACTTGAGATCTTTAAACCCACATACTGAGGGTCATCGGTGTGTGATGTTTCCTGCAGCACGGTGGATGTAGAGCCGGTGTGCTTTGACACCATGACCCGTGGACTCCAGAAGGTCAGGCGTCTCTCCTCCGCCTCCTCAGTCCTCCAGCCCACCTTCCTGCTCACCACCGAGTGGCTCTGGTACTGGGAGGACGAGCATGGGAACTGGAACCAGTACTATTCACCGGTGAGTTCAGCACCATCTCAAAGCGGCGCCAGCCTGTATCGGCTCACATCCGCGGACGTAATAAACCAGACGATATTAATTTGCGGTTTGTAAACGTTAAGTTTAGAGTACATGCTAGGGGGGTCAGGGTATATAATTGGCGGCAGAGTCAAAATATGCCATCAATTATGCTTAAAAAATAATTTATTCAAAGAACTGACCTGAATAGATAAAAAAACGTAAATACTTAACGGTTTCATTGTTCTTATCCAAACACCCTTTTGTGTGTGTGTGTGTGTGTGTGTTCATTTGATTGCTCCAGACCAATAGCAGCACAGAGCTGGAGCAGAAGTTCCAGAATAACCCCCAGGAGGTGGTGGAGTTCACCGCAGGGTCCCAGGCCTACACGCTCAGCCTCCAGGGTGAGGCCACCGTCACTAGCTCTACCTCCTGAGCTAATCCGACCCTTGATCAAGCAGAGAACTGTGTCTTTGTTCTATAATGATCTGTCATGTGAACTCTCTGTGAGTCGCTCCAGACAGCGTCTGCTGGATGACTACATGGAAACGTAGCATCATAACATGTGTATTCCTTTGCATCTTCCAGACATGATCCAGACCAATAAGAGATACGGCACCAAGAGGGTGGTGAGGCGAAGGCCCCGGTTCCAGTCGTCCGTGCAGGTCATCAGGACGAGGTGAGTTCCACCCAGAGGACGGACTGTCTCTATATTAGCTTTTAGAGAAGTCAAACATCTGGGTCCCACTATGACAGATGCTCTCAAACTTTTTCTACTAGTGTACCCAACTCTTTCAGCTGAGTACCCCCTTCACCGTCACACAACACACATAAATACATATATAATGTATGTGCATTCGATATGGCAGTGTAAACATGAACTTTAAAAGGTTTACGTTTAAACCACTTGTTCATTTTCTCGATTTTCTATTGTCTAGCTTTCAGAATAAATTAAAGTTGATCAGGTTTGGAAAAAAATAAAGTTTACTTTTCAATTCGCTGAGTACCTCCTGTGGTACCTCAAAGTACCCATTTGAGAACCACTGCACTAGACAATATAAAAAAAGCATGAACCAGCCCCCTTCACACCCCTACCCAGGTCCAACCCTGATGAATCCTATCACTATCGCTTTTCCTGCTTTATGACCAGGAAGCTTTGGGAAATGTTCCATTCCTACTGTATGAAAATGTCCAGGTACAGACGATTGTACGACCTCAGACAGCGCCGCTAACTGGCGACGTTGTATCGCCGTCTCTGCCGTCACACCTCTATGCTAATATTGACCCTCCTTTTTCAGTGAGACACAGCCCTGCTTTTACATCAGGCACTTTGGACAGCTGCCTAATAAACCACACACAGAACGGGTGCTTTCTAGTACGCTTCTAGTAAAGTTATTATTGTTTTTCTATTTCAGTAAAAGGCCTCCAAATGGTCCAACAAATTTCCAAGGTTTGCCAAGACACTGGGACAAGACCCAGGTTCCTGAGACTGGACACAAGGTAATGATAATTATAATTATAATTATAAGAAGGGTTACAAGCAACAACATTACTTACATTTCATATTTTAGTTTGAGATCATAAATTTCATGTGTTATCAGAAATATTATATTATTATTAGAAAGATGATGTTAACATAACCAGTGTTGATGGTGATGACATCCTGATGAGTTAGGATGTATTTAAAAAGTAGCTAAATATCATGTATATATGTACATCATGAGTCTCATGATGTACACCTTTGGGTTGTTCTAACTGTTCTCAAAGGTAAATTAAGACCTTTCTCTACCGTCTCTGGTAGAAAGTTCTGCTGCAGAATTCGTCCGAAGAATACAAGGAGGTGGAGACGCTGTTTCGTCAGACGATGACCAACTTTGACATCGTGAAGATCGAGAGGATCCAGAACAAGAGTCTGTGGGACCACTTTCAGTTGTACGTCGCTCGGTCCGAGAAGCCGCAAGGTGGCCGACACGAGGGAAATGGAACACAGCCCACTGTTCGACTAACAACGATAACGCTTATGATGATCAAATGTCATTTGAATATATATATATATATATATATA
Source organism: Micromesistius poutassou (assembly GCF_964030765.1). Classification (NCBI taxonomy): domain Eukaryota; kingdom Metazoa; phylum Chordata; class Actinopteri; order Gadiformes; family Gadidae; genus Micromesistius; species Micromesistius poutassou. The sequence goes on from NC_140292.1 coordinate 168,790, forward strand.
TATATTAAAAGAACATGTTTTTTTAAATGGATTAAATAAAAAATGTTTTATCATTAAACACAAGTATTTGATCATCAAGCCTTATTGATTTGATAACGTTTTTATTACGTTATCTTACGTTATAACTTTATCTTATCTTTATAACGATAACGCTTATAATGATCAACAGTCATTTGAACCATCTCACTATTTATTTTAAGGCAAAGGGATCAAATGAGGAAGCAGAACGGTGGGCTGTGCGTGGCCGAGAGGAAGCTGTTCCACGGCACCGACTCCAAGTTCATCAACGCCATCTGCTGCTCAAACTTTGACTGGAGGATCTGCGGCACCCACGGGACCCTCTACGGCAAGGGTGAGCTGACCGCTACGACACCGCTGCAGGGCCTAAAGGTGCAGGGTGTACGATCAGTGGCATCCAGCACAACAGTCTCAGCAGGGATTGTGTATACATAACTGTGTTTTAGTTATCGTATATATCCCATAACAAATTAGATAATAATTGTGTCTTGTTAATTTTTAGTTCAGAATTTTGGACATCAAACCTAATTTCCAAGTGAGCCAGTGTGTTATTTATCATTGGAGACCGTTTTCAACGCTTTTCATTCAGTCCTTCTAGTTGCAGAAATCGCTGGTGCTAGGCTAGCGCAAGTCGAGGGGAACTGCTAGCCTGCCAATAAAAACAGTTTTACCCACTCCACAGTACACCCGAGGCAAACCAATTATAACGCCCGACTATCGATTTAAATGTCTGTGTTGATAGAATAATGTTAGAAATAAAACTATCCTTGTATCGCAATGATCGCATTACATTTTGAGGGACTACTTTCTCAGCAGCGGTGTATTTCACTTTGCTCCAATGTAGCAACCAATTCACTACAGCAGAACGTAAACAGAGAAGTGCACTGGATGGATTATAAACTAAATGCAATGCGATGCAAGAATAGTTTTATTTCTAACATTATTCTATATTATTCTTCTCTAGCACAGACATTTACATAGATAGTCTGGCGTTATAATTGGTTTGCCTCAGGTGTAAAACTGGGTGGGTCTTAAATTGGTTTAGGTCCTACCTACAAAATAGGAACTACTTTATTTCCATTGGCGACTTTGTTTCAGAATCAACAAACGTGACATGTGGAGTCCCACAAGGTTCGATCTTAGGACCCTCTCTATTCAACATCGACATGCTCAGGGCAAATACAGGGCAAATCATGCAAAATAACAATATTGCTGATGACACAAATCTATGTATCGCTATCACCAAATGACTATCAGCCCATAGATCTGTTGTGCATTGAGCAAGTCAAAGACTGGATGTGCCGAAATTTCCTTCAACTAAATGAGGACAAAACCAAGATAATTGTATTTGGTGCTAAAACCGAAAGGCTTAAAGTAACCCAACACCTTCACTCTCTGTCCCTGAAAACCTCAATCAAAGCCAGAAATCTAGAGGTTATCATGGATTCAGATTCACATCAAATCAGTTACAAGATCTGCATATTATCACCTTAAAAACATAGCAAGACTTAGAGGGCTCATGTCCACCGAAGATTTACAAAAACTTGTACATGCCTTTATCACTAGCAAGCTTGACTCTAATGGTCTCCTTACAGGTCTCCCAAAAAAACTCTAAGGCAACTACAGCTTGTTCAGAATGCTGCTGCTAGAGTTCTAAAGACCAAAAGATTTGAACATATTACACCAATTCTTAAATCGTTACATTGGCTCCCTGTATGTCAGAGAATTGATTTTAAAATCATGTTGCTAACCTATAAATCCCTACATGGTTTAGGGCCAAAATATTTAACTGATATGCTTCCACTACATAAGCCTTCTAGACCACTAAGATCTTCTGAGACCAATCTGTTAATTATCCCCAGAGTCAACACGAAACATGGGGAAGCAGGATTTAGTTACTATGCAACAAATAGCTGGAAAAAACTCCCTGAGGATTTAAGACTTTCCCCAACTCTGACAGTTTTTAAAACAAGACTGAAGACTTTTATGTTTGTTTTAGCTTTCTGCTAAATCTTAAATCTACAATGCTTTTTAACTTTGCCTTTATTTTCTATTTATTTCTATTTTATTACTAACTTTACCTTTACTTTCTATTTTTACCAGAGAGATACATGATCTGATACCAGAGAGACTGGGTTAGAGTCCTAGAATCTGGGTTGGAGTCCGAGAGGCCATGTTTCTACAGTAGCCTTGAATGCACAAACTGCTCTAGAATTTTGAATTTTGTCCTCCTCTCCTCTGTCTTCTCCTCCTCTTTCTGCTCATCCTCTCCTGTCTCCCCCTCTCCTCTCCTCTCCTTTGTCTCCTTGTCTCCCCTCCTCCTCTTCTCTTCTCTGTCTCCTCCATCTCCTTCTCTCTTCTCCTCTATCTTCTCCTCTACCTTTCCCCTCCTCTCTCCTTCTCTCCTCTCCTCTTCTCTCCCCTCCTCTTCTCTCACCTATCTCCTCCTCTCCTCCCCTCTCCTCTCCTCTCCTCTCCTCTCCTCTCCTCCCCTCTCTTCCCATCCCCAGGCAGTTACTTCGCCCGGGACGCCAGCTACTCCCACAACTACAGCGGGAACACACCGGTCCGCTCCATGTTCGTGTCCCGGGTGCTGGTGGGTGACCACACCCATGGCTCGTCCAGCTACGTCCGCCCGCCCTCCAAGGACGGAGGGGACACCCTCTTCTACGACAGCTGCGTCAACAACATCCACGCGCCCTCCATCTTTGTCGTCTTCGACCGGCCTCAGATCTACCCGGAGTTCCTGCTCACATACAAGGAGAAGGCCAGAGAAGGCGTCGGCCAGGGACAACTGGTCCTGGGTACCGGGATCCTCGTCGGTGCCCAGAACCAGGTCATTGACCAGAGCCACGCCCGTGCCCAGATCCTCGTCGGTGCCCAGAACCAGGTCATTGACCAGAGCCACGCCCGTGCCCAGATCCCCGTCGTTGCCCAGAGCCAGGCCCTTGACCAGAGCAACACCCATGCCCAGATCCCCATCGGTGCCCAGAGCCAGGCCCTTGACCAGAGCGACGCCCGTGCACAGATCCTCCGCCGTATTCAGAGCCAGGCCGGTGCCCCAAGCTCCGCCCTTGCCCAGATCCTTGTCGGTGCCAAGAGCCAGACCCGTGCCACAGCCACGCCATAGCCCCCCCCCCCCCCCCCCCCCCCCCCGACCTCAACCTATCCTAGCCTAGGTCGGGGTGTGGCAGGGAGGCGGGGCTAATACCGTGGTGTCTGTGAGGGCTTTGGATTGGGGCGTTGGCTTTTGGAAAGGGGGTGGTTCTGTAGAGGGGCTTTGGGGTCTGGACCCGTCGTTCAACATGAGGTCAAATCTGAAAATCCTGAGATATAATAATAATAATAAGAAGAAAATGTATTGATGTACATTAAAATTATGCAAAATATACAGAGAAAAAAGCTTTATGGCAATCGTGGGAGTCAATCGTTGATTGACATTTGAGTTGCTATGAAAACATGAGTTTGATTGCCCAGTCGGTTGATTTTTCAAATCGCTGGAAACCACAGCTGGCCTTGATGAAGCATTCACTCCGAATCCGGTTCGTCCACACGTCAGGGAGAGGCCGTCATCACGAGTGTAAATAAAACATTTGAAATGTCTGTACCGACCTGTGGCCAGCAGAGGGCAGCAACTACACACGAACCGACTACATCTACGTCCGTGGTCACGATTGCTTTTAATTACCTTGAAATAACGGTTGGGTTTGATGGGTTAAAGCATTTCATTGATTTACTGCAATGTGTGTAATCGTGAAAGAACAAGCTGTGATAGATTTTGTAATTGCCTGTGGTGTGGCAAGGCGCCTGTGGTGTGGCAGCAAGGTTTTTTTTGGCTTTTTTCAACGTTTTACGTCACAGTCTGCCCCTAGCTGCCCCATTCGAGTTCAACGTTTCCCCATTCGAGGTTTTTCTTTTTAAATTTCAATAAATAATGTCTAATTAAAAACATATATCTATATAGATTGATATAAATATGTCGATCTATACAGATAGATCTATATGGATCGATAGATATATATCTGTGATATATTTAAGCAATAGATCACGACAGGCTGTGGTATGTTCAGAGAGTCCAGGCATCCAGTCGCAGTCACCGCAACACACTAGAACAGACAGAATAATGAATTAGAAGGGCTACATAGTGGAAATGTATAATGCTACTAATTTAGTCACTGCATTAACAAAAGCACGAACAAACACGCAAGGCTGTAGAGGTGCGTTTTAAGCTTTGCTTTGTGTAGGAGCCATATTCATTTATTCAGTTGTGTTCATGTTTTGTGCTCCTTACCACGAGGGGGCAGTATTGGGTATGGCTGAGGTTACGTGCGGTCAGACCAAGTAGGTTATTTAACCCAAGGAAACGGAGAACAGGTGTTGTTAATTGGGAAGCGAACTGTGCCTTTTGTGCCCGAGTTTTCAGCAATTCGGTTTGTTATTTTTGTTACTGAAGTAGGCTATATATTATGAGTTAACGTTATTGCTGGTGTATGGATTTATAAAGGAAAATAAACCTGCCGTATTATTGTTAAACTTGACTAACTTTTGTTATTTACGAAGCGAAGTGGGCGCACGTTGGAACAATCCACGATTAACAACCTGTAGTGGCTTCGAAAAAGGGCTTAGCCACTACACTTTGAATAGCTCCACAGAGTCAGCTTCCCTGATCACAGGTCACAGACTATTCCCTTGGAAGGGAGCTGGACGAACTCTTTGAATACGAGCGTATCAGTAATGGACAGAAAAGCCTTTGCGAGGCCATCAGATGGGTTATTCACATGAATGTTGAAATCCCCAATAAGCAAAATACTATAGCTAAAACAAAAGAGTCTGAAACTTGTTTAGTTTGTGTGGAATTGAGGAGCAGAAAGCGAGCACCTCAAATGATGTGATGTATCTTTATTTTTTGGCTTTAGCTTAAGCTTAGAGTTAGATATTAGGGCCAGGCCACCACCCTTCTTTGATTCTCTAGATAATTGGGAGATAATGTAATTGGGGGGAGTAGCTTAGTTTAAGGCTCATCTGGTTTTAACCAGGTTTCACATGGCAGGCCCAGGAGGTCCATCTTATTATCAACAATTAGATCCTGGACCAAGAGTGCTTTGGATGAAAGCGACCTTATATTCATGAATCCTATTCGGAGTACTTCTGATTCATTATTTTCAGAGGGAGTCCGGTTAACAGCGATTGTATTACTGGTTGCGGCCTTCGCCTGCCGGTTTTACTCCTACAGACAGCAGCACCACAGTACATATAGCCAAAACACTGAGGACTATCAGTCTGAGCATCACGTGCTACATCATCCTGGTAAACTGGTTCAGCTAACCCACCCACTGTTCTAGACTCTGCAATGTAAACTATGATGTTGCTAGCAGGTTTGATAAACTCCTTCATCCCAGCTTGCTGTGAGGGGATAGCTAAGACATCTAGCTATGTTTTATGACATAATTGAGGCGCCTAACCCAGTAGGGTGAAGGCCGTCTCTCATCAGCCCCACAGAGAGGGGTTAGAGACAATAGTCTACTATAACGCTTATCATTACCCCTATCAGCCAGAGAGAATTAATCGATGCCCATTGCCGACACATCTTTCTGGCGAAGTCACACAGCATAGCTATGTTGCTTTTTGTGACCTCGGTTTGTCTCATCCTAGTGTCGTTGGTGCCGACGTGAACAACAATGTTGTTGAAACTAGTGTCGATGTTTGGTGCATCTAATCTAACTCTTGCCGCTTTTCCACCGACAGTACCGACTCGACTCGACTCAACTCGGTTTGGTTGCGTTTCCATCTAAAAAAGTACCTCTTCAATGTGGGCGGGTCGTAGAAAAGAACCTCTCCACCATGGGCGGGTCGTCATTAGGTTTTAATCACGGGAGACGAGATTCCCGGGAAATCTGAATCTGATCAAGACTATTTCCTGATTCCCGGGAAAGGTTATGATGGGAAATAAAATAAAATAAAAAGCGCAATGACTGCGCGTCTATTGTTGTCATACGGTAACGTTGATAGAGGCGAAACTCGAGCCCTAGGAAAGGAACAACACTGAAACGAAACAGCGAAACGCTGATCCTCCGGAGCCGGTCCGTGGACTCCAGCCACGCCGGACACACACAACCACGCGCAGCCTAACTCTAGCCCCGGGAAAGGAGCGACACACACGGCGAAACGCTGATCAGTGTCCCCCTCGGGAGCGGGTTCGTGGACTCCAACCACGCCGGACACAACTTAACTTTGAGTGATTATTCCCATTTACAGCCGCTGGCCAATCAGTTACCAGCAGCCTGTTTACGTCACACAAAAGTACCTACTCCTCTCGCTTGGAACCTCGACGGAGGTAGTAGGCCTACTAAAAAAAAGTACCCGGTAGCCTACTAGGTACCAGGTACTTTTTTTGCCAATGGAAACGCAAAAAAGGCGTGTCGAGTCGAGCTGGTACTGGCGGTGGAAAAGCGGCATATGTATGTGGTCTGACCGCATGCCAGCACCTAAAATTAGTTTTGATGTCGGGCATCCTGGCCCCAGGTAGGCAAATGACTTTGGCTGGTGTGTGTAGTCTAAGGGCGTATTCACACCTGCCTTGTTTGGTTCGAACCAAACCAAAAAAAATCGCTGGTGCGGACCTTTTGGGCTGGTGTGAATACAAACCATCGAACTCTGGTGCGGACCAAACAGCCGGACCGAGACCCAGCCGTAAACGAACCCTCTCAAACGAACCCCGGTGCGGTTCGCTTGAGATGTGAAAGCGAACGCACCTCGGTCCGATCCAGTTCTAAAAATCATACGCCTCTTTGGACGTAACAGGCTCCCGCTCAGTCGCTTGGGAATTATTGTTTGATTAGTTTTTTTGCTGTTTGATATTGTTTGATATTAGGTCTTGTTGGGAAAAACAGTCTGCCTAGTTACTTGACCAGATAAGTAGAGACGGAGAGGTAATAAAGTCTATCAGCACGAGGGCCTCGGATTTATTGAGTAAAGTAGCAAAGGTAATACAGATTCATAAAGCGTGAGAGATCGAATATTCTACGTCCCCTAACAGCGCTGAGGTCGTCCGGAGCTTCGCCTCCGAAGAGGTTCTGCCTCGGAAGAGCTCCCGTGATTTGGTGCATGAGAAACTTATAGTATCTTTCATGGCCAGGTGTGTGTGCTAGCCTTTGTGTGTGTTATCGAGGGTTCTCTTGTCCCTGAGCCTCCAGGTTGTGTTGTCTTTCTGTGTGATATGTGTGTCCTCGCCGTCCGGCTGTGGCAGAGTGTTCTCCGCAGACTGATAGGGGGGGCTCGAGGGTCATCTTCACCCTCTTGAATGTGTGGTGTGTTGTGTTTATTAGATTTGGGCCCAGAGTTGACTATATTCATAATGTAATGTCCATTTAGGTTATTTTTTCCCATCAGTCTGATATCCAATAGACATTCCGTCTCCTCTGCTCCATGTTGAGCCACGACTCATTTTCACCCGACGGTCCGACAAAAGCACCTAAAAAGTATGCTGACCATCTTGTGGATGAAAGTCCTTTCACTGTCTCGATACGTTTATTCTCATTAGACTCAAGCCCATTCATTAGGCTAGGCGAGGCTTAGAAAAAGTTGAAAATTGATTGAATTTGCCTTAAAAGAATAACTGGCGTCACTGCTACTGGTGGTGCTGGTGCTACTGGTGGAGCTGTTGTCACTGGTAGTGTTACTGGTTGGGCTGCTGCTACTGGTGCTGCTGGTGGGGCTGGTGCTACTGGTGGGGGCCAACAGGGTTGCTCTCATGCACCCCAACCCCATACTATCTTCACGACACCCCCCCCGTCCGTCCGTCCGTCCGTCCGTCCGTCCGTCCCCCCCCCCGTCAACAATTCCACCCGCGGACCCTGTTATAACGTAAGCATTATAAGATCTACAGAGTCTTACTCCGGCCAAAAACCAAAAGTTGGCAACCCTGTGGTGGTGCTGCAGGTGCTGCTACTGTTGGGGCTGGTGCTACTGGTGGTGCTGCTGCTGGTGGTGCTGGTGGTGCTGCTGGTGGTGCTACTGGTGGTGCTACTGGCAGCGCCGTCGTATAGGGGGGAAAGGTTATGACAATTATAAGGGCCCACAGCCCGCTAGGGCCCACACACAGCCCCCAGTAGCCTCTATGACAAAATGATTAGGCATACACTGAACTAATATATATTCCTATGAATGAATCCGAATTAAAACAAAGCCACAAATCATACAATATTGTATTTTTAATAATTTCAATAATCCCCTTGGCCCCTTCTTAAAAAATGGTTTGGTCCACACCGCGGTTCGTTCTTCCCAGGGACGTGCACACTCAGGAGTTTTGAGGGGCTGTTGTTAACGGGGGTTGGATCGCGGACGAGCGCTATTGCGGGCGCGATTGTTGAAGAACACTCAGAGGGCACTTTTTAATACGAGGCAAAAAGGGCAGGGGCTCAAGCACCCCTAGGGCCCTATGTGTGCACGTGCCTGGTTCTTCCCATGGTTCTTCCTCATCGGAAGTGAGTGAGCGATGAGACTTACAGTGAACAAACAAGCCAATTTAAACTTTAATTGAGATTAGATGAGGCTTGTTGTTGCTTTTGATATTTCTTTTACAACAACGTATTCCATGTGCTCTTTGTTTCACTTGCACATTTAAGTTAAATGCTACATATTTACCTGTGGACTATCTTGAGCCAGGACACTTAGTTTTTTGCATATCAGTGCTTGATTGTTAAATACAATAAAATACCCACACCCAGGCCCGGAGTGACCATCGGGACGTTCGGGAGGTTTCCCGTTGGGCCGGTCCACTTTCAAATGTATTTTGGGCTGCTTGGGTGAAAGAAAAAAAATGCTTTGACCATTATTTTAACTTCTCCTAAAGTACACTTAATTCATCTGAAATTTCAGCCCCAGCATCGCAGTATATATAATATGGATTATGACAATGTACGGTAGTTCACCCCTCCCAATTATTTTAGTTGGTTTGGCCCATGTTGCGTCTTTAACAGCGTCTTTAATAGAAGAGAATCAGCGAACAGAAGCGACGTCGTTGATTGTGGAGGGCAGAAAAAGCCAAGGAGTAGCCGAAAAAGCCTGATTAAAAAAAATAAGGGCACTGGAGGAAGATTCCGCCACATGTGCCAAAATAAACTACCTGTTTAGAGGACAGACACAAGTTGCAGCCGGTAGAGAGAGGTGGATCTAATGATTAATTTGCAACATAAATCATTTAGCTATTTGTGCTATGTTTGCAATGCCGATTGCAAATATACAAGCTTAAACCAATTCATCATTATTCTAGTTAATTTTGTTAAACCATATGACATCACAAATATAATTTGTGAAAATCATCATGTAAACTCCAGCATGATCTGTGTAAGTTAGTCCAAGCAATAAAGTCACCCCCTTTTTTTTTGTAGCATCAGAAGAGATAAGCCAGTCCGATGCTGAACAGGTAATACTAGACAGCATTTTTCATGGAAAATATAAAAGACAGAACAAACGTGATAGATAGTCATTTATATTAAATATATAAATATTTTGTAGCCTCAGAGCAGTCCAGCCTGTCTGATGCTGCTGAGGGGCTGAGGGGACAGGTAGAGAGGACAAAAAAATATATAAAAAAATATTTGATATAAGATAACCCACACATAGAACTGACATGATGCATTGAAATTATCCTAAATATGTAATGGGTTAACATTTTATTTATATATATATATATATATATAAATATAAATATAATATATATATATAAAATATATATATATATATATATATATATATATATATATATAATTGATAGTTAAAGTAACAGATCCTTGAGGTGGATTTTTTATTTGACAAACGTTGATCCAAAAAGGGATAGTACGAGTTTTGTGCTGTTCATTTATGCAAATTCTTCCATCACTGAAAAAAGTGGGCCAGTGTGGGCCTGAAACTCCCGGGCCAAAAATGGGTCCCACTCCGGCCCTGCCCACACCTATTTGTTGAGTGGTTAATTGAAAATGTATTTGCAATCAGAGGTGTAATAACGCGTTGCAAATCAGGGAAATGAGAATAAGACAATTAATAATACATAATTCACATAATAATACTCTGACTTGTTAAGTCGTTAAATGTAAAAAAGGAAACAAATTGGGTGTATTACACCAGGCACTGTCAAGAACACTGAAAAACAAGAACATTTAAGGTGGCAATGAATGGGGGAGAGGGGCCCACACCGATATTCTTTCAGGGGGCCCAGAATTCCTAGCAACTGCCCTGGCTACTGGTGGTGCTGCTGGTGGAGCTGGAGCTCCAGGAGGTGGAGGTGGAGCCGGTGGAAGGAGAAGAACGCCTCGAGGTAAAGCCAGAATGTTTATTTGATGTTTACATTTGTTTTCTCCTTTGTTTCTGTAAGAGAGTGAGTCAGCTTCAGCACATTGGTGGCATGTGGCTCAGGCGGTAGAGCAGGTTGGCTGGTTACTGGCAGGTCTTTATTTAATTAATTTATTTTTATACTAGGTAGATCACCATTGCAGTGTTATGCAAATTTCCCATGCCCTCTCCTCTCCCTTGAAGGTGTGCTACGACTACAACAACGCCGAATGCCAGGAGAGCTGCACACGGATCCACATCTGTGAAAACTACCTGCGTCGCCACTGCAGCTGCCCGCGCGCCCACGACTTCTACGAGCCCCAGCCGCTCGAGGTGCTGCAGAAGAGCCGCATCCCCAACGGCCTCATGGCGGCCATGGAGCCCCTGGACTTCAACAAGAAGGTCCTGAGCAAGGCAAGGCAAGGCAAGGCAACTTTATTTATATAGCACTTTTCATACACAAGGCAGACAAGGAAGTGCTTCACATATAAACATTGTCATACAATAAAATAAAACAATAGATGAGTAAAAAAAAGTTAAATAGATAGAAAATAAAGGCAAAGTTTAAAAAAAGTAGCAAGTACAAGGCCAAGCAGGCAGGAAATACCAGTCAGGTCCCTGCTACTGGTGCTACTGGTGGTGCTGGTGGTGGAGCTGGAGGTGTTATCAGTGGAGCTGGAGCTCCAGGAGGTGGAGGTGGATATGGATATAGTGGATGGAGAAGAAAGCCTTGAGGTAAAGCCAGAACGTTTATTTGATATTTAGGTGCTAAGCACAAAGTGTGCGAAGGCAACGTATTGTAATTCTCAATGTTTTTATTATTTTTATTCCGCCGCGTTTGACTTACACAGCCTACACCGATCGCACGCTTTTTATGAAACTTACTAGACGCGTAGAGGTTGACCCAAAACTAGCAGACAGCAAATATTACACTGATTGGCCCAAAGGTGGCGCTATACCAACTGCCCAAAAATGCAAAATTTGCACAAGCATATCTCGTAACCGGTTTGACCTACACTCATGAAACTTTGGTCACACATGCAAATCCTCATGATGAACAAATAAGCCTCTTGAACTGAAAACTTCCGGGTTGCAAGATTTTCCGCCATTTAGAATTTTGTTAAAAACAGTAAATTGCCTAACAACCCCAGGTTTTTGGACTTTGACAAAAATCCTTTAGCCCATATAATCTGTGGACCATTATATTCAATCTGACATAAGGATTAATCTATACATTTAAATTTAAAGCACCCATGAGCCATTGAGTTCTAAAACGGGCGTGGTTTAAACCGCAAAAATAGTTAATTGCTCATATCAACATCAAGTTGGACTCCTATGATGTTGACCCCAATACAAAAGTTGTTCATAATCAAATTCTGAACAAGAGAATCAACATATTTTCAAAAATTTAACCTTCCATGGAAGTGCTCGTCCATGGATCTGAAAACAGCTGTTTGTTTTGTCTTTTAGATAAAACCGAGATTTGCCTGTACTTCCTCGATGGCAGCTGTATCCACAGCGTAGGTGAGTTCAAAAGAATGGATCTTATTTTAGAACCAATCCCATAGAAAACAGCGTTCAAACCTGATGCCACCAGAGCACCAGAGATGACCTGTTGTGTTCGCCTCATGAATCAATAAGTAATCAATTGTTCCTCTCCGTCTTCTTCAGAAAAGTGTTCCCGAGCCCATTACAGTCTGCCTTACAGCTGGGAGGTTCTGGAGGGCCAACAGTGGACGGTGCTGGACAGCTCAGAGGAGATAGAAGAGGATTACTGTAACCCCAATAAGACATACAGGTGACTGGAACAACTGAAGGTGCTGTTGAAATAAGCCTACTCCGTTTACGTCCCAGTTTTAAACTCTTGTTTAAATTAGCCTAATCAGTTGAATCCAGGTTTAAAACTGTTTTTGTTTTTGTTAGGTGACATATCATACCACCAGGTGTGAGTTGTGGTAACCTGCCTCGGGGAGTGAACCCGCCTTGGTTTAAAACAGCACGCAAATCACTTGGGTGTTAAGCCACAACGGCCCGTTTAATCAAACAATAAAGTCTTTCTAAAAAGAACTAAAAGTTGATCTGGTGGCACAGCCACAACGGCTGGACTCTTCTTCCACCCCAGCCAAGAGAGAGCCCCGAATGGCTGTGGAAGCCTGCCTTTTGAGCAGGTTTCCTCCCGGCTCCTCAGGTGCTCTGCATCATGGTGATTGGGACGGGACTGGGTTGCCACAGATGCCGCTTTTCCACCGCCAGTACCAGCTCGACTCGACTCGACTCGCCACGCCTTTTTTGCGTTTCCATTGGCAAAAAAGTACCTGGTACCTAGTACCGGGTACTTTTTTTTAGTACTACCTCCGTCGAGGTTCCAAGCGAGCGGAGTAGGTACTTTTGTGTGACGTAAACAGACTGCTGGTAACTGATTGGCCAGCGGCTGTAAATGGGAATAATCACTCAAAGTTAAGTTGTGTCCGGCGTGGTTGGAGTCCACGAACCCGCTCCCGAGGGGGACACTGATCAGTGTTTCGCCGTGTGTGTCGCTCCTTTCCCGGGGCTAGAGTTAGGCTGCGCGTGGTTGTGTGTGTCCGGCGTGGCTGGAGTCCACGGACCGGCTCCGGAAGATCAGCGTTTCGCTGTTTCGTTTTAGTGTCGACATCACAGGTGGGCGTGTCCACCTAGATGTATGATGAACACGCCCACCTGTGATGTCAGAAGGCGCACATTTTCAAAACGGCTAATCACACTCACACCTGGTGGTGTATGTCTCCTTAAAATTTGACTACCAGGTTAAGTTTTAAACCCTTTTTGTTTAACGTAGCCTACTTGGTTTGATACTAGTTTGAAACCCTTTTTGTTTAAATGAGTCTGCTCCGTTTCACCCCAGTTTGAAACCTCAGTTTCCTCCTGTTGTGTCCCCAAAGTCCGTCCTATTTTTTGTAATTGAATTGATTCAACAAATGTTTTGTTATGTTTTATGCTGCACTTGAGATCTTTAAACCCACATACTGAGGGTCATCGGTGTGTGATGTTTCCTGCAGCACGGTGGATGTAGAGCGGGTGTGCTTTGACACCATGACCCGTGGACTCCAGAAGGTCAGGCGTCTCTCCTCCGCCTCCTCGGTCCTCCAGCCTACCCCCATGCTCACCACCGACTGGCTCTGGTACTGGGAGGCCGAGTGTGGGAAGTGGAACCAGTACGATTCACCGGTGAGTTCAGCACCATCTCAAAGCGGCGTCAGCCTGTATCGGCTCACATCCGCGGACGTAATAAACCAGACGATATTAATTTGCGGTTTGTAAACGTTAAGTTTAGAGTACATGCTAGGGGGGTCAAGGTATATAATTGGCGGTAGAGTCAAAATATGCCATCAATTATGGTTAAAAAATAATTTATTCAAAGAACTGATCTGAATAGATAGAAAAAAGGAAATACTCAAACCATTTTGTTATTCTTATCCATACACCCTTTTGTGTGTGTGTGTGTGTGTGTGTGTTCATTCGCCCGCTACAGAGCAGCACAGAGCTGGAGCAGAAGTTCCAGAATAACCCCCAGGAGGTGGTGGAGTTCACCGCAGGGTCCCAGGCCTACACGCTCAGCCTCCAGGGTGAGGCCACCGTCACTACCCCCCTCCCGGACCCACCCATCGCTGTACCCCCCCATGAGCTGGTATCATTTGTCATACGACGGGGGGATGGTGACGTCGTGGCTAGGGGGGTTTCAACCCCTGGGACCGAAAAGCAGACGCTTTTATCCTAAGCTACTTACAACCGTTCATACACACACTCGTCAGGCGAGGTTAGGGTGAGGTGTCTTGCTCACCTCAACACTCAGCTAGGAGGAGCCGGGGATCGAACTAGCAACCTTCCGGTTACCAGCCAACCGGCTCTACCCCCTGAGCTAAGACAACCCTTGAACAAGCAGAGAACTGTGTCTTTGTTCTATAATGATGTGTCATGTGAACTCTCTGTGAATCGCTCCAGACAGCGTCTGCTGGATGACTACATGGAAACGTAGCATCATAACATGTGTATTCCTTTGCATCTTCCAGACATGATCCAGACCAATAAGAGATACGGCACCAAGAGGGTGGTGAGGCGAAGGCCCCTCTTCCAGTCCTCCGCCGACGTGCAGGTCATCAGGACGAGGTGAGTTCCACCCAGAGGACGGACTGTCTCTATATTAGCTTTTAGAAAAGTCAAACATCTGGGTCCCACTACACCAGAGACTCAAACTTTTTCTACTAGTGTACCCAACACTCTACTAGTGTACCCCAATTTTTTCTGCTGAGTACCCCCTTCACCAGCACAAAACACACATAAATACATATATAATGTATGTGCATTTGATTTTGCAGTGTAAACATGAACATTAAAAGGTTTACGTTTAAACCACTTGTTCATTTTCTCAATTTTCTGTTGTCTAGCTTTCAGAATTTAATATTGATCAACCTAGAGTGTTTGGAAATGAACCACCGACGTGGTCTATGCGCTCGCCGGGGTTGCTACGAGCAACCTAGAGTGTTAAGTTGATGAGCCACCGACGTGGTCAATAATTGTATAAATAACAGTAATACCTTCAAAATAGGAATAAAGCCGGATCTTACATGAGAATCAAGCGCCTAGGTAACACCACCACCACCAGTAATTGCAAACATGACAAATACCTTGACCAATTAACCAACTTTGGAGAGCGTTGTCTGCGCTTGGCGAAAGAATCTCGAATCTGATCGGATGTACGATTCGTATGCCGTAGAAGACCACCTTCCCAATGGTTTGATGGATGAGTCGGACAGCCCTTGCTCCGCAGCTGTAGTTGCTGCTCCTATCCGGAAGGAGTGACCCGTATAGAGGGGAGATGGTAGGCTGCAGCCCTCCACCACCTTGGCGAGATGTATCCTGAACCACTCCTTTGTCATTGGCAAGCCGTTAGGCAAAGTGAACAGAGGTGAATCAGGGGACGTGCATTGGCGAAGCTTAAGGTAGTGAAGCATGGAAGCATGGAGGAGGGGACAGAGTGAATTGTTAATTCTCGAAATTATAATGGTTACACCTGCCCCTAAGCTATCGCTTTTAGACTGTTTTAAGAAGATGGAAAAAAGTCTTGAAGAGAAGGAGAGTTCCACCAGAGCTGATTGGAGGTTTTTAGCCACATAATTTGAAGACAAAGAAGAGAGGACTCCCACCCGAAACCCTTGTGAAAGGCCCGTGATGAGGTGGTTCACAAAACAGGGGTCTGGATGAAATAATAGAAATTTAGATAATGTAGGCACATTAATAGGGGTAGAGGGATGGATTTTTAGAATCTCTTGTAGAGAGGGGCCATCCCTTTGTTTGCCGGCCTTTGACGGCGGGGGCAAGTTGATTTTGGGTGTGGGTCCTTAAAAATACTGCAGATATGAGAGAATTTGCAATTAGGATAAGAGCAGACAGATTTGTTGAAATTGTTACAAATTTGTAACCCGTTAAATTGAACAATAGCCCGGCCAAGTCGATCTTGTTGACGGCTTACGTGTTCAGCGACATGGGCAGGAACCATAGTGGGCGAGGTAGTTCCAGTTATAGGGCAGAGCACGGTTGCATGACCGTGGGAATTACAGACGGCGCACGCTATGGCCTTAAACCCACCGTAATGACGGAGCAGCAGCTCGGTGTCCATAACGGACCAGTCTAGTCTGATGTTTGCCGTGATGATACACTGGGCTGACTTGGCCGAAAACGCTTCATGGTACTCGTAAAACAACGTTCCCCCATAGCGCTGGTGTAGTTCAGCAATGATAGTGAGGTAAGCGTCCTGTTCGACCCTTCTTTCCGGGTAAACTTGGCACAAAATGTCTCTGTAGATGCCGAACGTGATAACGAACTCACCGAAGGACAGGTTGTGCGTAATCCTGGGATCACTAGTCTTTAAAAGGACAGACACATCGCCGCAATCAACCCATTTGCGCTCGACCGCGGGTGAAGGTAGCAATAACCCAGCTAAATTAACGTCTTTCCCCTGAAGGATATTGTTTTTCGTATGCTGGGTAATGTTTGCAGCGGCAGGCGTAATAAATGTTCTACCCGGATACTGGACTGGTATAGCTGAAGATAGTGAAAAGGATATTGGAGCTGGGGCGGCTGCCGCAGATGCAACAGCCGGCCGGAAGACGGTCCCCGTGGCTGGTGCGTCCGCCGTGATAGCGGAGAAAGCTGAGGTCGATGGTACCGCTGCGTAGAACTCGGGCAGGAGATGGGAGGGCGCCGTAACGCCTGCCGCCGCCGCGTTGGGAGCTTGAGGTCTTCCTTGGGTTGAGAGTGGTTTCTCGATGACGCTCATTCTCACGTCGAGGCTTTTAACTGTCGCAGAGGGATTGGAGGACTTGCACCATGTCCGAAATGAGGACCTGTGGGACGGTGGATTGCGGATCTCGGGGTTCTGGAACATGAGCTTTCTTTCTCATGCGTTTGGTCGGGCCGGGAGTTGAAGGAGTCATGGTACGTTTCCTAACGGGCTTTTTACTTTTAGCCGCGGTGGCAGCAGCGGCAGCATGAGCGGTGGCGGCCGCGGTGGCAGCGGCGTCTGGAGCAGACGATGGGGAGGGAAGTGCGTCCGGAGGAGGTGGGAGTTGAGAGTTCGCCAGCGATGCAGAGGCTACGTGAAGGATCTCCTCCCTTGATAGCCCAGCTTCGACCGGGACGCCTTGTTGATTTATTAGTTTGAGTAATTTGCGAGTTGGCCAGGATGCCCAGGAAACTGATTTGAGATGGATCCTAGAACTCCTGCGCACAATGTCGGGAGACTGCGGGATGACATCGTCGTCGGATTGGGAAAAATCAAACTCAAGATGAGAGCGTGTTGACATCATGAGCTGCCGAGGTAACGCGGTGACTTGCGTCGAACGAAATACCTGAGCAGCAGAAGAGGTGTGTTAGACAGCTGTTAAATAGTAGGTGCAGGCCGGTGATTGGTAAAGCAATTAACCAATGAGGGAGTAGCGCGCCAGAGTCTGAGTCCTCCTGGTAGAACTTGCGCTAAAGCTTACATTTCTGTAAAAAAAAAAAAAAGTTTAATTATTATTAGATATTTTTTTTAATATACATTTATTTGCAGACCCAATTAAAATCTCCCACGACCCAGTCTTTGGGAAAGACCGCACTAGACAATTTTTCCTGCTTTATGACCAGGAAGCTTTGGGAAATGTTCCATTCCTACTGTATGAAAATGTACAGACGATTGTACGACCTCAGACAGCGCCGCTAACTGGCGACGTTGTATCGCCGTCTCTGCCGTCACACCTCTATGCTAATATTGACCCTCCTTTTTCAGTGAGACACAGCCCTGCTTTTACATCAGGCACTTTGGACAGCTGCCTAATAAACCACACACAGAACGGGTGCTTTCTATTACGCTTCAAGTAAACTTATTATTGTTTTTCTATTTCAGTAAAAGGCCTCCAACTGGTCCACAAAATGTCCACGGTTTGCCAATAAGTTAGCCTAATCAGTTGAATCCAGGTTTGAAACAGTTTTTGTTTAAATGAGCCTACTCGGTTTAATACTAGTTTCAAACCCTTTTTGTTTAAATTAGCCTTCTGTGTTTACTGTCTCAGTTTGAAACCCCTTTGGTTTAAAGGTGACATATCATAGCCCCCAGGAGGTGGTGGAGTTCACCGCAGGGTCCCAGGCCTACACGCCTCCAAATGGTCCACAAAATGTTGAAGGATTGCCCAGACACTGGGACAAGACCCAGGTTCCTGAGACTGGACACAAGGTAATGATAATTATAATTTATTAGAAGGGTAACAAGCAACAGCATTACTTACATTTCATATTTTAGTTTGAGATCATAAATTTAATGCGTTATTAGAAATATTATATTAATTATTAGGAAGATGATGTTTACATAACCAGTGTTGATGGTGATGACATCCTGATGATAAATAAAGTTAGGATGTATTTAAAAAGTAGCTAAATATCATGTATATATGTATATCATGAGTCTCATGATATACACCTTTGGGTTGTTCTAACTGTTCTCAAAGGTAAATTAAGACCTTTCTCTTCCGTCTCGGGTAGAAAGTTCTGCTGCAGGATTCGTCTGAAGAATACAAGGAGGTGGAGACGCTGTTTCGTCAGACGATGACCGACTTTGACATCGTGAAGATCGAGAGGATCCAGAACAAGAGTCTGTGGGACTGCTTTAAGTTGTACGTCGCTCGGTCCGAGAAGCCGCAAAGTGGCCGACACGAGGGAAATGGAACACAGCCCACTGTTCGACTAACAAGGATAACGCTTATGATGATCAACTGTCATTTGAATATATATATTAAAAAAACATGTTTTTTTTAAATGGATGAAATTACATTTTTTTTTATCATTAAACACAAATATTAGATCATCTGTTATCGTTATAAAAACGTTATCTTTATAACGTTTTTATAACGATAACGCTTCTAATGATCAACTGTCATTTGAACCATCTCACTATTTATTTTAAGGCAAAGGGATCAGATGAGGAAGCAGAACGGTGGGCAGTGCGTAGCCGAGAAGAAGCTGTTCCACGGCACCGACTCCAAGTTCATCAACGCCATCTGCTGCTCGAACTTTGACTGGAGGATCTGCGGCACCCACGGGACCGCCTACGGCAAGGGTGAGCTAACTGCTACGACACCGCTGCAGGGCCTAAAGGTGCAGGGTGTACGATCAGTGGCATCCAGCACAACAGTCTCAGCAGGGATTGTGTACAAAAGTGTGTTTTAGTTATCGTGTATATCCCATAACAAATTAGATAATAATTGTGTCTTGTTAATTTTTAGTTCAGAATTTTGGACATCGGACCTCATTTCCAAGTGAGCCAGTGTGTTATTTATCATTGGAGACCGTTTTCAACATGTTTCATTCAGTCCTTCTAGTTGCAGAAATCGCTGGTGCTAGGCTAGCGCAAGTCGAGGGGAACTGCTAGCCTGCCAATAAAAACAGTTTTACCCGATCCACAGTACACCCGAGGCAAACCAATTATAACGCCTGACTATTGATGTAAATGTCTGTGTGGATAGAATAATGTTAGAAATAAAACTATCCTTGTATCACAATGATCGCAATACATTTTGATGGACTACTTTCTCAGCAGTGGTGGAATTTCACTTTGCTCCAATGTAGCAACCAATTCACTACAGCAGAACGTAAACAGAGAAGCGCACTCCAGGTAATATCAGTACACCGCTGCCGTAGCCTGCTTCCAGTCTGGTGTTATAATTGGTTTGCCTCGGGTGTACTGTGGATTGGGTAAACTGTTTTTATTGGCAGGCTAGCAGTTCCCCTCGACTTGCACTAGCATAGCCCCAGCGATTTCTGCAACTAGAAGGACTGAATGAAACGTGTTGAAATGTCTACAGAGGAAGCGGGTCCATTGTCGTGGAGGCGGCCATGTTTCTACAGTAGCCTTGAATGCACAAACTGCTCTAGAATTTTGAAATTTGTCCTCCTCTCCTCTGTCTCTCCCCTCTCCCCTCCTCCCCTCTCTCCCCGTCCCCAGGCAGTTACTTCGCCCGGGACGCCAGCTACTCCCACCGCTACACCGGGTACACACCGGTCCGCTCCATGTTCGTGTCCCGGGTGCTGGTGGGCGACCACACCCGGGGCTCGTCCAGCTACGTCCGCCCGCCCTCCAAGGACGGAGGGGACACCCTCTTCTACGACAGCTGCGTCGACGACATCCACGCGCCCTCCATCTTTGTCGTCTTCGACCGGCCTCAGATCTACCCGGAGTTCCTGATCACGTACAAGGAGAAGGCGTCCGACGTTTATTCACCAACGGACTTGAATGCCATCCCTACGCTGCTGCCCTACCTCTCCTCACCACAGGCCTACGTCCCCCACCCCGCCGTCCCGACCTGGCACTCTGCCCTCCCGACCCGGGACTCTTTCTTCACGACCCAGCGCCCCGCCCTCCCGACCCGGGACTCTGCCCTCCCGACCCGCAGTGGCGACTGGTCATTAGGGGCAGGTGGGGCTCGGCCCCACCTACTCTCACAAGAAAAAAGAAAAAGAAAAAAAATTAAAATTTAAATATAATAAATATATTATATAAAAAAATTATATATATATATATATATATATATATAAAAAATAAAAAAATCTCCCCAGAAAGTACTGTAAAATAATAAGTTCGGCGCTTTTAGTTCATTTTTAGTCGACCCTAGCTTGCTTCTTCCGGCTGAGTTCATCCGGTGGGGCAAGAGGGGCTCTAGCCCCACCAGCCCAATGTAATGTGAATTTAAATTGAAATGTTAAATGCCGTATAGGGCTTGAAAATTTGAAATGCGCATGCTCAGAGTGTTTCTCTGTTGAAGTGGACGGAGATTATTTTACTTCCTGGTGGGGCTAGCCCCACCGGCACCGCCATGGACATATATGGTTCGTTCCACTACAGCAGTGTTTCTCAACCTTTTTTGAGCAAACTCCCCCCTTACCTTACCCTGATCCTCTGGCGCCCCCCCCCCCCCCCCATTATTATTGTTAATTTTGTTTAAATTGCGATACCCGTGGGTAGGCTATATCCATTACCAACTCCACTCCAACTCGTGCTACATTGCTTGAATAAAAAACTTCTGTGCCGTTTTGGTTTCTTCTGGACAAGAAGATGTGTATTCAGAGTTTTATTAAAAGGTTTTATTATTGAGCTACTGAAGTTTAATACGTAACAGTGCTTGTGTACATTTTTATTGGTTAATGAACTGTTAACCCGCGAACTTGGGTTCAATTTGTGCACGAAAGACTCTCTTTGTTTACGTGACGTTGCCTAGCAACGCTGCGCATGTGCAGCCTTTATCCGCTTCGTTCGCGGCCAAATAGTAATTAAAGTAGTTTGTTACTATACAAGTTAAGCGCATGTAACATCAGTGTTAAATGCGTATGTGCCGGTTGGTGTGCGTACCTTATGAAAGTAAGTGTTTATCGGTTCGCAGACGTAATGAGCGACGTTGCAGTGGTCTACATGTAATGCGCACGTTCTATTGTTTACAATTAGCATGCTAAGCGGAGTTAGCTTTATTCACGTCTTGTGTTGCCTTACTATGTAATATGGATGAGATTCATGTTGCTTAGCGTAATGCCCCATCCACCGCTTGCTTTGCATGTCCCGCAAACCAACCAGTGGAAGTCAGGGGAGGGCGAAACAGTTTTGGAAAGCACCACACTACTAAGATGAGGTGGATTTGTTTATCGGCGTTACTATGGCGATCATGACGGCACTGAGCATAAAGTAAAAAGTAGATGTGACGATAGAGGGGTTAGAAACCCACATGAAGATAGGCTTTTTATTTCAGTTATCCTATTTTTGCACCGAAAATATTTGAAAACCATGAAAGGTCCCCCGTGTTCGTTCCCAGCGCCCCCCTAGGTTCTACGAACGCCCCCCAGGGGGCGCTGCCGCCCCCGTTGAGAAACCCTGCACTACAGCGTAATGTGTGTGGCGCGCATGATGAGTCATGACTCGAGTGACCTAGTCCTCACCTCACGTATTCAGAATTTTATTAAAAGGTTTTATTATTGAGCTATTGACGTTTAATACGTAACAGTGCTTGTGTACATTTTTATTGGTTATTGAACTGTTAACCCGCGAACTTGGGTTCAATATGTGTACGAAAGACTCCCTTTGTTTACGTGACGTTGCCTAGCAACGCTGCGCATGTGCAGCCTTTATCCGCTTCGTTCTGAGTTGGAGAGTAGCACGTTTAAGTTCAAATAGTAATTAAAGTAGTTTGTTACTATACAAGTTAAGCGCATGTAACATCAGTGTTAAATGCGTATGTGCCGGTTGGTGTGCGTACCTTATGAAAGTAAGTGTTTATCGGTTCGCAGACGTAATAAGCGACGTTGCAGTGGTCTACACGTAATGCGCACGTTCTATTGTTTACAATTAGCATGCTAAGCGGAGTTAGCTTTATTCACGTCTTGTGTTGCCTTACTATGTAATATGGATGAGATTCATGTTGCTTAGCGTAATGCCCCATCCACCGCTTTCTTTGCATGTCCCGCAAACCAACCAGTGGAAGTCAGGGGAGGGCGAAATAGTTTTGGAAAGCACCACACTACTGCGATGAGGTTGATTTGTTTATCGGCGTTACCATGGCGATCATGACGGTACTGAGCATAAAGTAAAAAGTAAATGAGACGATAGAGGGGTTAGAAAGGGGGTTAAAATGATTTTTATTTCAGTTATCCTATTTTTGCACCGAAAATATTTGAAAACCATGAAAGTTTAAAAAGTAAAAAATAATGACCGCTACACAAGCAAAGTTTCACAGCGCCCCCTAGGTTCTATGAACGCCCCCGTTGAGAAACCCTGAGGTAGATCATCTAAATTAGAGGTAAAACGCCTTGGTCCCCACCATCCAAGGGATTTTGGCATTAGCCAAACCGCTGGCAAAAACATCCGTGCATTTAATGTGGAGTTAAAAAAAAAAAAAAAAATATATATATATATATATATATATATATATATATATATAAATTATTTAAAAAAAAAAAAAAAAAAAAATATTAGCCTAGCCCCACCTGTTTTTTACATGTAGAAACGCCACTGCCGACCCGGGACTCTGTCTTCCCGACCCGGCCCGGGAGTCATGGAGACACGCCCCTGGGGCACTCTGGGGATCTGTTTTGGTTTTAGTTTTAAGGACTACTTTTTTGCATTCGTTAAAAAAATGCTTTTCCGACTTTCTCACTTTTTCAAAATTGAGGGTGTCTATGACTTTAATTTCATTTTCGCCGTACAACGGACAACGCCCCTTAACTGTGGTATAATGAGCGTATACCACAGCCTGTCGTGATCTATTGCTTAATTATACTATTGATGTAAAGCACTTTGAGCTACAATCCTTGTATGAAATGTGCTATACAAATAAAGTTTTATTATTTTATTATTATTATTCAAATTATGCAATATACACAGTGAAATGCTTTATGGTAACCGTGGGAGTTGATTGACATTTAAGTTGCTATGAGAACATGAGTTTGATTGCCCAGTTTTTCAAATCGCTGGAAACCACAACTGGCCTTGATGAAGGATTCACTGAATCCGGTTCGTCCACACGTCAGGGAGAGGACGTCATCACGAGTGTAAATAAAACATTTGAAATGTCTGTACCGACCTGTGGCCAGCAGAGGGCAGCAACTACACACGAACCGACTACGCTACGTCCAATGTTGATTGCGCTTAATTACCTTAAAATACAGGTTTAGTTGGTTTGCAGGGTTAAAAACATAATTTATTTGCTGCAGTGTCATTCTCAAGGAACAAGCGGTGATAGCTTTTGTAACTGAAAATTAATTAAAAATATTTATAAAACGGGTGGCTTAAATCAAGCGATCTGATTGGTTCCCAACTGTTGTATAATGAGCGTATTACACACAGCTATGACGCCCATTCAGTTTACAGAGTTCCGTATCACTCCGCGCCTAACTTGAACTGTTTATTTATATATAAAAGCAATAGCATAGTTCACTGAAGCCTGAAAATATGTTGATTGATGGAGAGGGTGGAAATGTTGTACAGCAATAGGCACACGGTGAGTGAACTGCTCGATAGTAGGCTAAATTGCCGGCGAACCGAGCTACCGTCTCTAGCCTTCTCTCTGAAGGACGCTACAGTGTGTTGCATAGCAACTCTGCAGGCAGCCAGGAGGGACTACTTTTTTGTATTCGTTAAAAAAAATGCTTTTCCGACTTTCTCACTTTTTCAAAATTGAGGGTGTCTATGACTTTAATTTCGCCATACTTACGTAACCGTTTATGCCGTGGTATAATGAGCACATTCCACAGCCTGTCGTGATCTATTGCTTAAAATACAAATTGATTTAAAAATCTATTTTTTTTTGTCTGCATTATTTCTGTGCCAATTGTAGTCTCTATAATCAGTAAGTTAAATATTTGGCCAATGTATTTAACACAGACGTAGGCCTATATACAGACGTACACTGTGATCTGTGATGTGACCGAGGCCTCCAGCGACGCGACACCGCCTCACACGTCGCGAAGTAGCCCCGGAGAGAGAGAGAGTGAACACGGCCAACGGCGAGACGAACCGCGGCCATCTGGGATCCGTGTTGCCAGATTGTAAATCTGGCCCAATCTGGCAACACCGTCTGGGAGTGTTTTAATCATTGAGTTATAATCCTTAAAGCATACACGTTGCCTTCGTCTCTGCTGTTAACATAGGACCGCTTGTTCCAAGACGATCCAGTGTCGAACCGCGATTTTTCTAATTCAACACCAGTGGTTGTAACTTGTACTCCGCTTTAAGGCATCTCTGGTCCCCAGCTGCAGACCCCCCCCCCGCAGAGAGGGACCACCGGCCTCCCTGTGAACGGGTGGCCGCCTCTTCCTCCTGACCCCGGCCGCCCCCCCAGCAGGTGCGTCTCATCCCGGTCATTAGGGGGCGGGATCGAGGCGTGGTGCGTTATCGCAGGATGGATTGGAGGAAATGATCCATGGACGAGGAAGGTGTCTCGGGTCTGTTGTGTGAGATTCAGGCCTCATGAGGGTCGCATCCCCGGTGGGTTTTGCTGAGTCACGCAGACACGCCCCTGGCAGACTTTGGGAATCAGTTGTGGTTATACTGTGGGTCTACATTTGGGCGGGCGGGTGATTTCTGTTGTTGATGTTGTTGTTGTTGTAGGGATTAGGTTGACTGCATCATCAGCAGTTTGCATGCAGGTTAATGTTGATCCTTAAAACTGTGGTTTAGCTCAACGTACTCACTACTAGGATGATTTTGGTAATCAAACGTGTTCGTGGCAATGCAGGTTGAAGTGCATTGAGAGATTTTTTTCTCGTTTCCACATATTAATCGTAGGCCTATTGACGATTACATAATTAATAATTACAGTATTTTAATTGGCATAATCTGTATAAGGATGACTATTAGGCCTATGCCTATTTATTCATTCATGTATTTTTTATGGTTATAATGAATATTATTTATCATTTATCACAATTGTTTGGTTTATATAATTCGAAAGGATGCTGTAGCCTACCTACCTGCGGCCAATCAGGCGTCTCCAGGCTTGCGGTCCTGAACGCATCATAAGACTACACTTCCCAGCATGCACCGGGGGAGACACGGCGCGATCTGCACAGGGAGGCTGAGCGCCAGCCTATGAGGGATCGTGATCAGCGTCGCCAGATTGGGCCCGAGTTCCCGCCCAATCTGGCAACCCTTGGTGGAGCGCGGGTTGCCAGATTGGGCGGAAAATCTGGCCCAATCTGGCAACGCTCATCGTGATTGTGACACGAGCGCATAAGGAGAACCACCCGACGCTGTAGGGACCCCTGAGCTCCGCGTAGGTAAGTGTTTACATGTCTTTTAAATTAAAACGTGTGCAGGATTGTTGTGCAACTGGTTCACCTGATCGACCGAAGATTTAACCGCGTCTCCATCGCTTTGGGGGGGGGGGGGGGAGATCTGAGTTTTTGCGAGCGTCCTGTCCCCCCGTTTTCCTCCAGTTAATCTACCTTAAGCATCCTATTGGGGTGAGCCTTGCCTGCTGCATGCACCGTGCTCTGACCATCCTAAGATGCAACAATGCAACAATGCATTCGCTGCGGCGGTCGTCGTCAGATGCATCAGTTCTACGGTCCCCGGCGCGTGCCTCGCGCTCCGGTCGACGCACCGGAGAGGGGATCCTCAGCCGTGTCCCCGTGCTGCATCAGGCTCCGTTTGTCACACCTTAACCGTAGTCTCACCGGGTCCCGACCGGGATGAACGCAGAATGCAGAAAAAGTAGACTTATTGTAAGAAATATTGCATTCAAGTAATTGGACGACCTAAACCTTTGCAGACGGTTTTTCTGTAAAAAAAAAAAAAAAAAGAAGCTTTTTAGGCCTTTTTTGCGGTACTTTTGGCTTTTTTTTAAATAGCTGCACTTCTGTATGATGTCATGCTGGTAAATATGAACGTTGTCATGAAATATTTATCAGGCGTTGGGAGAACCAAACTGGTCGTTAATAGACAGAGTCCTGGGCTATGTAACGACCCAAACATCTCTCAGGTCTCTCTCTCTCGAAAGAGGCTTTCTGTCGCCCTAACGATCAGGCCAATCTCTGCTCCAAACTCGTTACCAATTCTTATGAATTACCCTTCGCGACACGAAGGGTAATTCATAAGAAATGGTAACGAGTTTGATGGCGTGAACACAGTCCCGGTCTTTCAAATTCTTGTTTGGGATTTATAATATTTTGTGGGTCACAAAATGTTACACAAAATGATATTCTGTGGAACATTTCACTTCAAGGCCACCCAGTAGGCTGGTGTCCTACGTAACACATTTCTGAACGGCACTTTCCTGGTTTCTTTAAGCGTCCTGTTTCTACACACCTCCATTCGGGTACCCTTTACCGTTCGATAAGATAAGAATCGAACGTCCGTCTGACGCCAGACGGATTTGTCTGAGCTGATCAGAGAGTCCGCTCTATTGGTTCAGCGCTTAATAACCGCTCCGGCACACAGAGGGATTCCCGTTTACGTCGCTCCCGGGGCCGAAACCCGTCCCGGCTAAAGTGCTCTAGGGCTCCCCCTGCTGTCTCCCCCGCTTACCTCGGACATAGTCTGGCTTTAACCATCTGTTCGATTCTAACCGACGTTGGAATACCGTAGGAATACCGTAGGATAGGGGATACCGCACAATACCGTAGAATACAGGGAACACCTGAAGAATACAGGGAATACCATGGAATACAGTGGAATACCATGGAATACCATGGAATACCGTGGAATACCATGGAATACAGTGGAATACCGTATAATTCCTGGTCTGATCTGGTAGAGATTCTACACATAGGAAACTCCACCAGACACGCAGTCTCTCAGTGATGTGATGTGGCCGTACGCGGAGCCAGCAAGATTTCAATCCCATCTCTGCGCTTGTGTGCGTGCACGCGAGTGTGTGTGCGGGCGTGCGTGCGTGCGTGTGTGAGTGTGGAGTTCCATCTGGCCGTGGTTCTGCGGGCTGGACGCTGGGTTCTGCAGTGTAACGTGAGCTGAGGGGTGGATCCCGGGGTGTGTGTGTGTGTGTGTGTGTGTGTGTGTGTGTGTGTGTGTGTGTGTGTGTGTGTGTGTGTGTGTGTGTGTGTGTGTGTGTGTGTGTGTGTGTGTGTGTGTGTGTGTGTGTGTGTGGACGTGAAGACACAGAACCACGGCCGTGTCTCTCTCTCTCTCTCTCTCTCTCTCTCTCTCTCTCTCTCTCTCTCTCTCTCTCTCTCTCTCTCTCTCTCTCTCTCTCTCTCTCTCTCTCTCTCTCTCTCGGCGCCGTCTAGACTCAGACACCGGCCCGGGCCGGAGACGGACAGGAAATGATCCACTTCCTTTTGTGGCTGAATGAACCAATCAAAGCTGGTTTACAGCTCGTCGTTTTAAAGGGCGATCGGCACCGTCGATGGTGTGCGGTTTATCACACCAGGGGGGTTCCTTTGGCAGGTAGTCTGACATCGGCTGTCCGGTCTGTGAGTGTGTTTGTTTGTGACCACCGTTATGGCGGTCGGTGAGGGGGGGGGGGAATCA
>NC_140292.1:196872-259372 GCF_964030765.1 Micromesistius poutassou
TTGTCGCTTCTCTTTCTTCTGACAAATGTACTTATTGTAAGTCGCTTCGGACAAAAGCTGACTGCTTAATGTAAATGTGAACCTTAGAACTTGAGGGGGTGAACGCTGATCTAACAACATGACTCCACCGTGGACCTGCTCTGACGCAGTCTGTCAGCTCGCTAGCACTTGTTGCTCAACACACAGGGGAGGTCTGTAAAGAACAACGGGCCCAGCGGCCGCGCCCCCCTGCATTTATCTCGCCCCGGTTTTGCAGACCGTTGCTTAATTCTCTCGCCACTGATAATAAATGGCGGTTTTGAGTTTCCAGCTGGACCGTTGATTCTCACCACCCCCCTCCCCCCCCCCCCCCCCCCCGCATCACCCAAACCCTCAATCATGCAAAACTCTCCCACGCTGGGGGTGGAGGTGGAGGAGGGGGGGGGGGGGGGGGAGGGGGGGGCATTTTGGCTGTGCCAGACAGCAAGTGGCACTCTCACCAAGAGGGTGCCCACATGTTGTTCTTGAGCCTACTGCTTAGCTCTGCGCCTAGCGCTTAGCTCGGAACCTAGCGGTTAGCTCTGCACCTAGCACTTAGCTCGGAACCTAGCGGTTAGCTCTGCACCTAGCGGTTAGGTTGGCACCTAGCCCTTAGATTTGTAGCTAGCGCTTAGCTCTGCACCTAGCGCTTAGCTCTGCACACAGTGCTTAGCTCTGCACCTAGCGCTTAGCTCTGCACCTAGCGCTTAGGTCTGTACTTAGCGGTTAGCTCTACACACAGTGCTTAGCTCTGCACCTAGCACTTAGCGGTTAGCTCTACACACAGTGCTTAGCTCTGCACCTAGAGTCTCTGCACCTAGCGCTTAGCTCGGCCTCCGGCCTTCCTTCTTTGTCATTTACAAGAATGTGTCGATTTATCTTCCTTTGCGTCATTTGGCATTCAGACTGTTGGATTGCAGACGGTTCACAAACCGGTTCATAAAAGTGGCTAGAAAGGACATTTTGAACAAAAGGGGAAGAGGAGAAAAAAAAACAACACACAGCAAGGTTGACCACAAAACATGAAAACACGCTCTGCTCCCAACATACTAACCCCATATATCCTACACTCGTGATAAAGGGCGAGGTCTGTAAGTACAAACGGTTCCTACAAGTACAAGCGCCAGGACCAACTTACCTGTACATGTAAAAGTAAAAACAAGCTAATTTTTTTGTTTTACTAGTTTTCTCGTTTTTTTTTCTTTTGTTAATAATAAATGCCTTTTGATTTCCTTTGGAGCATCGCCTCCGCACAGCCGACCGGAGGAATCCAGAGAACGGCTTCCAGATGTGACCTGAACGGACCACCTGATTTTGAAGAACCCCTCCAGGTGCGTTTCAGTCCCGGCATCCAATCAGTCACCGTCGCCTCATTGAAGGTCGTTTAACGCCATGGCAACAAGGTGGATGTTTCTGAGGGCTGGCGGCTGTGAACATGATTGATTTGACGATTTGTGTTTTCTGCAAATTGTATTGTTCTATTTATGTTCCAGCATGTGAACAAATCTCGCTCAGAATTGCGAAATATGCTACATCAACGATTGGTACCCGTTTATGACGATAATACATGACTTGGTTATACTGAGGAGGAGTCATATATTCAAGTACTGTCTTAATAGTTTTACATTTACAGACTTCAACTCCAATATACATCTGGAAGACACAATAAGCCCCCCGTCCACCATTTTGCGTGCACTCATTCCACCGTGCCCCCTACATTAACGTCGTCATGGCGACACAAACTCACAATCTCATAGCCATGCTTAAGAGACACTTCCGCTGCCTTTGTTCGCCGTCTTATCAGGAGGGAGAATAAATGAGGCTGCTGAGTGGTCCTCCACATGACTCACGGCCGGGGGGCCCACCTGCCCAGCGAACCACGGAGAGAGTGATCAAGGTGTTCACGTCCCAGCCACTGATTTAGGTTTGTTCAAGAGATCGCTCGCTCTCTCCCTCCTTGTCTCTCGCTCTCTCTCCATCGTCTCGCTCTCTCCTCTCCTCTTGTCTCTTTTTTTCTCATGCCAAAGCTTTATTGGCATGAGGAATATATATATTTGCGTTGCCAAAGCAGGTGAACAATAAAATAAAAAGGTATATAAAAATATATATACATATACATAGATATATGTATTATACTATAAAAAGTGAAATAAAAAGTAAAATGTGCGATATTATAAAAATGACAGTAACTCCTATAAATTTCTCTCTCTCGCTCTCGCTCTCTCTCTGTCTGTGCAGTGAGAGTCAGATAGCTCCGTCTTTTGTTCGCCGTCAGTCACGGCGGATAAAGAAAGCCCCTTGTCCAATAGAAGGACCCGGTGTGTGTGGCCCAGTGCTCAGAGACTCTAATTGACTCGGCGTTAAACCCCTCATAACAGAACGGTGAACGGGCTCGGGGGGGGGGGGGGAGGGAGGGAGGGGTGGGTGTGTTTCTGGTTCGAGCCCCGGTGTCTTCGGCCCACCTGTCGCAGCGTCTACACAGCGCTCTTCCTAACCAGTGGTCGCTCAAACTCGCGCTTTACAACATCGCCCTAACGTTCACCCGTTTCACACACAGCGACGGCGGCGTCAGTCAGCCACGCCGGGCGACAGCCCAGCTGGTCGGGAGCAGTCAGGGTGAGAGGGCGTCTCGCTCAGGGGACGCCTCCACACTCAACAGCTACGAGGAGCCAGGGGATCGAACTAGTAGCGACCTTCCTGGTTACCAGCCGACCCCGCTCCACCTCCGGAGCCCCGTGCAGCCTGTTATCTCCCTGGACGCTCGCCGCAAGAGGCTCTGGATAAAAGCGTCGGCTAAATGACTAACTGGCCGTCGGATACGCGCATGACGTGCAACCTCGTGTGTCACGGAGAACCAGGAGCACAGCCGCCGAGAGGAAGGGGATTATGATTGCTATTATTATTATTATTATTATTATTATTATTGTCAAGATGGTTTGAGTTGTGGCGTGCGCCAGGGAACAGACGTAGTGAAGACGTGCATGGAGCACACGCACATGCACGCTTCATCCACCCCCGGAAGCATCTGCAACTCTGGGCAACATCAGACGTCAACACAACGAGTCATTTCTCACTGTGTGCGTGTGTGTAATAGGAAGTTTGTCCCTGGGTATCAACTGATATATGATCAGTTAACAGAAATGGTGGACAGCACAGTGGATGAAAAGGATGACAGGGGAATTATTACCGCTCTTAAAGTAAGCAGAGGTCCCCTCTGAGTAACGACCACTACCCACGTTTCCTGAGAACAGTCAAATGCGTGATATATCTTTAGAGGGGGGGCGGCACGCGGCTCAGGAGGTGGAGCGGGTCGGCTGGTAACCAGAAGGTTGCTAGTTTGAATCCACACTCTTAGCTCCTCCTAGCTAGAGTGTGGAGGTGTCCCCTGAGCGAGACGCCTCTAACCCTGACTGCTCCTGACCAGCTGGCTGTCGCCCTGCGTGGCTGACTCCGCCGTCGGTGTGTGAATGTGTGCGTGAACGGGTGAAGGTGAGGCAGTGTTGTAAAGCTCTCTGAGTGGTCATTGCTTAGAAAAGCGCTGTGTAAAGGCGCAGTCCATTTACCTTTTAGATACAACAACTCTGTGCTTGGCGGGAACAAACAGAGAAGACGATGTGATAACTCGCTGGAACGGAAAACTCTGAAGTCAGAAGTGGGCCCTCCATCTTGGATGGTGCCAAGTACTGTTCCAACCCGAGAGGGAAGAAGTGACTCATTTCTGTCATGTGACACAAATACATGTTGGAGGGACTTGAGATTCAATGTGTCGCTGATTGGTTTTAATTGCAAAATTTGACAAAAGGTGTCGTACGGGCTGTTGAGTTACCCTGGTGCTCACTCAAACAACGTGGATCTAGTCTGCTTTAAGCCCTCTGGCTTATTCAAACAACGTGGATCCTGTCTGGTTTAAGCCCTGGGGCTTATTCAAACAACCTGGATCCTGTCTGCTTTAAGCCCTGGTCCTTGTTCATTCAAACAAAATGGATCTGCTTTAAGCCCAGGGGCCTATGCTTGATCATTCAAACAACACGGATCTAGGCTGGTTTAAGCCCTGCTGCTTATTCATTCAAACAACATGGATCTTGTCTGCTCTGAGCCCTATGCCTGTCCCATCCATTGCAGCAGCTCTGAAAGCATTTCCGACCGACTTAAGCCTTCCGAATCCCTCCGTCCTTCTTGAAACACTCACTAACTTTCCGCTACTTAAAAAGTAAAACTTTATATGAATGACGTACTTGAAGATAATTGGTCGTTAGCAGCAATTTAACATTGGCGTCGCTAAACTTGTATTTATTTCGGAGTTCAAACTCTTGAGTACTGAGACACGCGCGCACGCACGCATGCACACGCGCACGCATGCACACGCGCACACACACACACACACACACACACACACACACACACACACACACACACACACACACACACACACACACACACACACACAGCGGGGTACTTTAGATTTCGACCTTGAGGCTCCATCTAAGATGAGAGCACCGACGATAGACGTGCGTGACTTTTTCTCAAAACTCATTGATTAGCACTCGGCTCCTGCGGTGATGAAAATGAAATGCGTGGGAGTGTGTGGAAGATTCCCACGTTCTTGAAAATGGAAAATAAGTGGCCGATTCTCTTTGACTATACGACGGTTAAAAGCCTGCGACGAACTGCCTCTCCACGCACATGTAAAAAGGTTGTGAAAGCACGCATGGATACGCGATGCCTTCACATTCTGTTACATGCTGCGGGCTACACCCCTCCACTGACTCAAAGGACTCCTCTGTAAGCTACTAGTGCTAACGATGGCTGGTTTACCATCAGGGCATCCACTGGTTCCTGGAGGGACGTCCAGAACGCGATCGACCTCGGATTTAAAAGCCGCTGACATGTTTAATTCAAGTTTATTTGATTAAGCCCTTAATCACAGGTACAGTCTCAAAGGGTTAACAGGCTGTGTATTTATGACCCCCCCCCCCCCCCCCTCCCTGACCCTAGCCCCCCAGAGGGCAAGGAGGAAATCTGGAGAAGGAACAGAGAGTGGGGGGGGGGGTCCCTCCTTCCAGGGCGGATCAGGAGTGCAATGGGGGCCATAATTGTTGTACGTACTGTACCTAAATACATGCAAAACATTTTAAAATCGGTGATGATGGGGTGCTGGCCGGTTAACTATGAAGGAGAATCCAGGCGTCCTGCTGTAGTCACAAGCCTAAAGTTGAAGCCCAAAGAACAGGAATCCTTTGGAAACGGTTTGAGGAAGAAGCTCTTCAAAGTTGAGGTTGAAGAAAAGCACCAGGTTCGATTCCCTTTGCGTCCACAGCCGACCTCGCAGGCATCGCTGTTCTAGACATCGGGATTTCCCCCCCCCCCCCCCACCCCTACCCCGTTCGCCGTCGTGCGAGGGAGGAGTGACATCAGTCGCGATTGCTTTCATTTGAAGCCGGAATGGTTCTGGCTGATGGTTTAAGGAGCGGGGAATGAGTGGAGCGCCACAAGAGGTGCTCTGTGGGTTGTTTACCTTAATTTGATCTGGAAGTACGCTTCGCACCGCACATCTCCACTAAAAGCTTTCAGCTGATAGATTCCCAGTCTGACACACTACTTAGGGAATCAAAAGGAGCTCCCCCCACGTCAGAGAACAGCATAATAGCCGGCACTTATGATGATGTGCTGAGATGATGAAATCTATTTCTGTTCATGCCTACCAGCTCAGTGGCCTCTTCCCTGTGGATGTCACGCCGTGGATCATAGCAACCCCATAATATGCCGTATTAGTCCCCGTGTTATTGGCCGTCACGATTTCCCGAGATTCGTCTCGCGTCAAACCCCGTTATTAAACAACGTAACCACGGCTACGACGAGACTATCCCATGTTCGTACACCTCGTCGCCGACTTCGGCGTGTGCGTGTTTTACGTCACCGGTCGCGGGATCCCTGAGTTCACCTCCGCTCACGTTAAAACATTCCGGGGCTGAATCAGTGGAGGCAAAAATAATGGAGCTCGTCCTACAATCACCGGTCAGCATCCATTATGTTTTCGGCGCTGGTTTTCGGCCGCGTTCATTTACAAAATAACCAAATAACCAAAATAAATCAGGAATATGAACAGAAGGGCAATACATATGTCAGCGTGACCCTGCCGATTGTTTTGGGGAATTTGGGACTAATGCAGCGAGACGTACACCGAGTACACTTCACGTACGTCAGTGTTAGTACATTTCAGTCGCAATTATTGACCGCGGTCGACCTCCACGCGCGTCCCTCTGAGCCTCGTTAGAACATTCCGCGGCGTCATCGCTCGCCGCGGCCGCTGGTTGCGGAGGTAGAAGCCGCTGGTAGCGATTTGTGTTCCGCCGGTCGAGGAACACATGTTCTGTGTTACGGCCCCCCCCATCCACCCCCCCCCCCCCACCCCCCAACCCAACCCAGGGCTGCGTGAGAGAGAGTGAGCAGGATGTGGACTCGGGACCGGGCGTTCCCGCCGTTTAAGATCAGGCGAAGGACTCGCTCGCAGCCGTAGATTGATGGGATTGTGGCCGGTGGTGGTGGGGGTGGTGGGGGGGACAGGGGAGGAGGAGGAGGCAGTATCCATGGGAACTGCGGGGAGGGAAATTAGACGAATCCTAGACGATGCGGCTCAACGGGTTTGACTGATGAGGGCAACGTGAGAGGAGGAGGAGAAAAGGAGAGGAGAGTTAGAGGCAGAGGGAGAGAGGAGGAGGAGGAAGGAGGAGGAAGGAGGAGGCGAGGAGGAGAGTTAGAGGCAGAGGGAGAGAGGAGGAGGAGGAGGAAGGAGGAGGCGAGGAGGAGAGTTAGAGGCAGAGGGAGAGAGGAGGAGGAGGAGGAGAAGGAGGAGGAGGAAGGAGGAGGCGAGGAGGAGAGTTAGAGGCAGAGGGAGAGAGGAGGAGAGTTAGAGGCCAGGAGGAAGGAGGACAGAGGAGGTCTGAGAGTAGGAGGCAGGGAGAGAGAGTGGACCAGGAGATGTGAGGCGGGGACGTGCGTGCGGGCATGCCCGGGCAAACCCCGGGTATCACCAACAAACACGGCGGCGGCTCTGATAGGGGCGAGGTATGAGGTATGAGGTATGGGCGGGGTGCGGCGGCGAGCGTCGCCCTACCTGACTTGCCGACGCCCGCTCGGCCGAACACGGCCAGCTTGACTTCTGGGCTCTTCGCCATGACAGCAGCAGCAGCAGCAGCAGCAGCAGCCAATCACAGAGCGCCAAGATCAGCTGTCCATTCCCCGGTCCGGGACCCAGAGGAGATGTTGCCTGATGGGAGACAGATACACAACGTTGTTATCTGTAATCTCTGGGGCTGCTGGTAAACACATCTTGGATCTTCCGAAAAGACATTCAAGGGTTATGCAGAAGTCATACCAGTGTCATAACACCCCCCCCCTCCCCCCTCTCATGTGAGTAGCAAAACAATACAACAACAATAATTCATTTATTTTGTATAGCGCTCTTCAATGACCCAAAGACGCTTACCATTCACACACACAGTCATACCGGTGGTGGTGAACTACGACAGTGGCCACAGCTGCCCTGGGGCGGACTGACGGAAGCGTGGCTGTCATTCATTCGCCTGCGGCCCCCCTCCCTCCCTCCTCCGACCACCGCCTCAAACACACAGCAGTCAGACACGTTCACACTGAGGCAAGGTGTGTGTGAAGTGTCTTTGCCCAACGACCGTGACACAAGTGGCAAGGGCGGGGATTGAACCGCCGACCCCTCCGATCACTGGCCGACCCGCTCTACCACCTGAGCCACGGTCGCCGCCCCCCCCCCCCCAACATTAATCCCTGGAGACGTGTTGGGCGTCTTGTCGGGATTCAAACTCGCACACCGTCAGCCTCACAGGCTTTAAGCGCTCCGTCTGTTCTGACAGATCTGTCGGTTGGTGTGGGAGGTCTTGCGGCACGCCGGTTAAACGCCGAGTCATTTCGAGACGTCGTAGTGAGACCCCTACCTGCGTCTCACGGAATCGCACCTTCAGGGGTTTAGGGGTTACAGAAAACGTTTTACTTTATTTATTTATTTATTTTTTTTATCTTTCAGAATCCTTTCATTGTCACAGCACAGTGTACAACGAAATTGTAGCAGCATCCAAGTAAACACACAACATAATAATAGGGCGTGCGTGCGTGTGTATGTGTGTGTCAGTGCCGTTTGTGTTCAGTGCAGTGATGGCTTGTGGAAAGAAGCTGTTTGTCAGTCTTGTTTGTCGTGGTTCTGGTGGACCTGTAGCACCTGCCAGAGGGTAGCAGGTAGAGCAGGTGATGTGCTGGATGAGTGCTGTCTCTTGTGATTGCCTCAGCTCTGCTGAGGCATCGGGATAATGTGATAATGCTGTGATAATGTGATAATGTTTCACGGGATTAATGGGGTCTCTTCCACGATGCTCGTATTGAAAAACGCCCGCCACAAACGTCAGTGTGATTTCGGTGGAAGCAACAACAACGGTGCTGTCTTGCAATCCTCCAGTCTGCGTCCATGATGTTCTGCTGTGTTTGGCCGTGTTCATTATCGAAATAAGGATGGACCAAAAAAAAAAAAGGGTAACATTGACAGAATCTCGATAACGTATCACACGGTGAACCTGCTGCTGCACGTCTCTCTTTCTAATCGTGTGATCATTTCACAGCAGTCCAACACAGCCCCGCCCCATTGGTCAACACGGCGATACGCCTGGCAGACTGTTCCCCTGGAGATAACTCGACCAAACACAACAGGAACACGGAGGTGGACGACCTGTGGATCAGACCCTGGTTTACTCGCTCGCACGCACGCGCGCACACAATGAAGTGTAACCGACTACAGTTGAACCAATGCGTGTGAAATAGACCGATTTTGAATAGCTTTGACATTTGGTAATTATGTACACACACACACACACACACACACACACACACACACACACACACACACACACTGAAGTGTTGTAGAGTAACCGACAACGTCAGTTGAACGAATGCGTGTGAAATGGACCGATTTTGAATAGCTTTGACATTTGGTAATTATGTACACATCACACACACACACACACACACACACACACACACACACACACACACACACACACACACACACACACACACACACACACACACACACACACACACACACACCCCTAATAAACCCATCTATTCCTCCCGTCATCTGTGTGACCATGATTCACACATCCAGAGACACGTTCTCTCTCTGCAGCTGATGCTCACGGGCGCCTGCGGACTCACACACACACACACACACACACACACACACACGCACACAGACTCATGCACGCACACACACCTGCGCACGCGCGCGCAAATCAAAGAGGCTGAGAATGCGGTCCAGCGTGTTACCGGGGGCAACCGCTTCATCATCAACATGACTCACACACTCCCCTGTTGCCGTTGCCGGCAGTCACGATCACCCCTCTGTGTGTGTGTGTGTGCGTGCGTGCGCTCGCGAGAGTCAATTTAAGTGTGTACGACTGGGATGTATGATGAAAACAAAATGGGCGAATGGAGCGGACCAGGAATGCAGCCAGCGGCCCGGGGTGACAGGTTGACTCCTGGCCGTAGTGGGAACAGACCAGTGGGTAAGAGTCCAGTCATGTACTGACCCCCAGCCCCTCTGACACCACACACCTCACGCCCCGCCAACCAGTGGCAGTGTGTCAACCTGGAGTTCTGCTTCCAGGTCGTGTGTGTGTGTGTGTGTGTGTGTGTGTGTGTGTGTGTGTGTGTGTGTGTGTGTGTGTGTGTGTGTGTGTGTGTGTGTGTGTGTGTGTGTGTGTGTGTGTGTGTGTGTGTGTGTGTGAGAGAGAGAGATCTGTACCGCCAGAAGAGTCAACAGGAAACACACACGGTTGGGGGGGGGGGGGTAAACAAACAAGAAGACAGTGTTTTCATTCAACTACAGCAGAGAGGGGCGTCGTCGCACTGAAAACCTGAACGACCGGCGTTTGAATCCGACGGCCGGCCTTTAAGGCGGCCCGCAAGGCACCGCTGCGGAGCGGGCCAGGGGAACAGACAAGCGTTGGCGTCGAGGCGCCCGCCGCCGCGGGCACGTCCAGGTTGATGGAGAGGGGGGGGGCGACTAGCGGCTTAGCTTCCCCCCCCCCCGCGGGCAGACACCTCATTAAACCCGGAGCAGCTGGAGGCTCTTATGAACTGGCGCGTGTCCAAGTGGCCCGGAGGGGGGGGGGGGGGGGGAGGACAGCCCTATCCCTATCCCTGTCACTCAAAAGTTCGAACCCTTCCCTCCCTGGACACGCCCCCTCTTGTACCCCCCACCCCACCCCACACCAATAAGACCCT
Organism: Micromesistius poutassou; assembly: GCF_964030765.1. Taxonomy (NCBI): domain Eukaryota; kingdom Metazoa; phylum Chordata; class Actinopteri; order Gadiformes; family Gadidae; genus Micromesistius; species Micromesistius poutassou. The sequence continues at coordinate 207,196 of NC_140292.1, forward strand.
CAACCCCCTCCCCTCCCTGGACACGCCCCCACTCGTGCCCCTAACCACCGTCACCCCTATACCTTCTCTTTTTTTCCTTTTATAAACAAACACGCGTGCCCATATATGGCATGCGCCGGTGAAAGTAGGGGGGGGGGGGGCTCTGATGAGGTCACCCCTCAACGCACAGCTACCTTTCCAGTTAAAGGCGGTCGTTTGGATGGGTTAGAGGTCGTTTATTACAAGGTACCTGGACCTTCCAGCCTTTTTATTTTTTTTTTCTGTGTAACATTTTTTAAATGTCAAGCTCTCGGGCGGGGTCGAGATTTGCACGCACCGCTGTGCCGTTGGTCTTTATTTTCTCTGGTTTTTAACGTTTTTTAACTGCCAGACTTTTATTTTCCGTCCGTCCGTTATTTCGCAATTTTTTTCTCTCTCTCTCTCTCTCTCTCTCTCTCTCTCTCTCTCTCTCTCTCTCTCTCTCTCTCTCTCTCTCTCTACCTATCCCCCGCTGGATCTGTTTTTATATCTTTCTACCAGCTAAAAATAAAAACGAAAATACTGGCGGTCGAGTCGCACTGTGCAAACACGCACGCACACGCACGCGCGCGTTCTGACTCAACTGTCACTCCAAACCACTGCCAAGAAACGGAGGAAAAAAAAAAAAAAAGGCGCATATTGTGTGTGTGTGTGAGGCGTGGAGGGCACGGAGAGCTGTTTATAGACCGAGTAGTTCCTCTGGCGCTTGCTTCGTTCCTGGACCTTTTACTTTGGTTGGCGCTTTTACTTTGAAAAACCCGAACCACAAGATGATGTGTGCGATGCGTTCTGCTCGCTGACATCCACTTGAACCCAGTGCCCACCACTGTCTCCAGCGTGCGTATATACGTAGCCTACCCTAACCCGGTAAACACTCGCGTCCTGCATACGCTTTAACTTTAATTCTTCTCCAAGTCCGCTGCTATTCCTCCCTGTCACGTCCGCTGTAAAGTAACGTCTGGATAATGGGTGGTGCCCTCCCTCTCGCGGTGGTGGCTCCCCACCAGATTACAGGGCAGCCAGGGGGCCCCACCGCGGGGAGGGCCCCCACCGCGGGAGGTGGCCCTGCCCAGCTGGTGCACCGCACGCTATAGAAAGGAAAGGCTCTCTCTCGCCCACAGCAGCCGCCGCTTGTCATCAAATGCAGCTTTAATTAAACGGGCCTGCTGCTTTTAGACATGCCCTGTCCATTTACCGGCGGGGCGGCGTCCGCCTCAAAAAAAGAGGGAGTTGACCTGGTTGAAATGGTTGCCTGATTCAAACCTAATTCAAACCGCGGATATCGGACCTTTTGGATGAGTGACCAAAGGTGTGTGTGTGTGTGTGTGTGTGTGTGTGTGTGTGTGTGTGTGTGTGTGTGTGTGTGTGTGTGTGTGTGTGTGTGTGTGTGTGTGTGTGTGTGTGTGTGTGTGTGTGTGTGTGTGTGTGTGTGTGTGTGTGTGTGTGTGTGTGCGCGCGCGCACGTTGTGCGTCCCGGACGATGTGGGGAAAGTGATGGGGGGGGGGGGGGGGCGGGCGGTGTGTGTAGATGGCGACATCCTCCCGGACGCACAACACACAGGTACGCACAGGTCAGAGATGGTACAGTCTACCACGCAGTCATCAAGTGATATCCCCCTTGCACACCAACACAACAGCGTGTATAGGCCTACATAGCCTATGCGTGTGGTGGTGGTGGTGGTGTATAGACTTTGTAGGACCGAGGGGTCCCAAGCAGTTGCTCATATAACGTAGGCTTTTGGTTCCGATTATAATGTACGCTATTGGATGTGACAGGTTATAATAACGTTCGTTTCCCTGACATATCATACGTCACACGACCGCTAACCAACTTCGACAATGCCCCTGTGTGTGCCTATACGACTTGTTATCCGTTGTGTTGTTCGTTAAACAACACAGCTCTCACGTTAACAGCGTTTCACTCACCTCAACTGATGGAATGCGCGATGGGACGAATACCGCTGGACCGAACCGATGCTCTCTCTCTCTCTCTCTCTCTCTCTCTCCGCAGAACCTTTTCGTCAGTGGTTAGGATGGTGCCGTTGACCTTCTCGGATTCACGACAGACGAACGACTGACGGTCCTTGCACCGCGGTCGTTGGTCTGGAGCCTTGGGGTGGTTCTCGTTCCGCGTCGACCGAGGCGAGCAGAACAACAGCTCAACTGTCACTGAAACTCTAGCCCGTGGACCAGGGGCGATATAGGAGGAGCGGAGTCTCTCTTCAGCGGCGTGCCGTTGCGCTCTGCTGCGCGGTCGCCGGGCGCCCTCTAGCGGACAGACGCTGCAACCGCAACGCTCGAGTCTTGTGTAGAGATCAGAGATTATGGGACCCGAGTCCGTTCATCTTCAAGGCGTGTGTGTGTGTGTGTGTGTGTGTGTGTGTGTGTGTGTGTGTGTGTGTGTGTGTGTGTGTGTGTGTGTGTGTGTGTGTGTGTGTGTGTGTGTGTGTGTGTGTGTGTGTACCCAGGTGCATGCTGCACACGGTGCCTTTATTTACCTGAAACGTCCTCTTCGAACACAGTGACATGATTACGCGATAACCTGTGGGTCTCCCTACAACTCGGATCTGGCTTCCATTCCTACTAGTGAGGTCGTCAGGTACATATTTGATATTCATTTGATGTTTCTCTTGTGGCTGGTGAACCAGCACTTCACTGCGCAAGCGCGAAGTGATGATAAGGGAACTCGTTCTATCGCGATCAAGAAAACATTAAATAGATATCGTGGATATTATATCTTGGATATTAACATTGTTTTTTGCAGAAATGCCACGTTTGGATTAGAGACCTAAACTAACTTTAGCTCTGTTTTGGAGAAGCCTCTCGGAACACACGACCAAAACAAAGCATAGTGGCACCGCTGGCAGCTGTGGATGAACTAAACAACAGGCTGCACAATAACTAATCACAATAACATTTTCAAAAATGAATCACATTTTGGATCAACTTTGGAACAAGACTATATAAAGATTAAAATGTGCTTCGCTCTCAGGTAAGTACCATTCACTGTGAAAACGCTCAAAAGCAGTCAACAAACTGCCATTGTTTGCCCACTTCCCTTTTTGCGTAAAGCGGAACTTTCCTCTTACGCGTTTTCGTGCGCCTTTACGCACGGTGGCTGGGAGTGTTCTAGCGTCTCCTCGGGTGAGGAGCAGGCAGTAGGTCGATCTCTCAGGACTCTCCGCCTTTCCGCACCATGGGGTTCGCGTGGCTGCCGCTCTTCCTCGCCCTCGCTGGGCTCCGGGGGTCCCGCGGTCTGCAGGAGGTCGACGTGTTCCCCTCCCGCGGCGGAGAGATCCGCGACTTCACCGTCGCCGCGCGCTGGTTGTACGTCGTCACCGGCGACCACCTGTACCAGCTCAACCTCAGCCTGGGGCTGCTCCACAGTCTGCCCCAGAGAGGGGAATACATAGGGAGTGAGGACCACTCGGTTCTTGGACGGTTTAACAGGGCTTCGGAGGGGGGCGCGTCCACTTTTAGCGTCAATACCTTGGCGCCACTTGTGGAGCGCAACCTGTTGCTCACCTGCGGTGCGCTGGAATGCGGCTTCTGTGAGATGCTGAACTTGACGGACATAACTCGGATACTAAGCGGGGAGGATTTTGAATTGAGTCCTGTTGTGCCAAAAGGCGCTTCCGTGGGATTTGTGGTTGACGTGAATGGAGAGTACGTTTTATCTGCTGCTGAAGAGTCCGAAGGAATCAACGACAAAGGATGTCCGGACATTCCAGAAAAATCGCGAATTCGTCTTCATAACACACATGAAAGTCAGGAAGGAGGGCTGTTCGCGTTCGTAGACGAAAGGGGGGACCCCGAAATCCGTGCGCGTCATCCAGGTGTCCAGTTTGTGGATGGCTTTCAAATCAAATCGACTATTTTTATTTTTTCTAACTTAAAAGACGAAGACAACGCCCCTAAAGTTCGTCTACTTTGGTTTGCGAACAAAACGAGTAAAACCGAAACGTTAAAGTCCCTGCGAGGTGCGACACTCGTCTGCTGTGAAGGTGGCGAAGCGCACCAGACACTCGTTTCTTCTTCGGTGATTCCCGGAGGATTCCCGGTCCTCTGGGCAGGGATATTTACCGACCATGACGTCACTAACACGGAGCTCGCCATATATGACGTCGGTCCGCCAACTGATGCACCGACCTACGTGGACCCAGACTTCAGCTTCCAAGGAGATCCTTTGAAGGTGAACATGCCATAGACGAGAAAGTGAAATTGATTTACATGAAGGTCTAAAACAAAGTTCATCACACCAGGGATGAGCATTGGTGTTTCGCTTTATTTGGGCTACATTAACTGATAATTGGGGAAAAGGCAGGTGCATGGAATTGCAATTAAAGGTATATTAACTGTGTGTGTGTGTGTGTGTATTTGAGTGCATGGGTGTGTGTGTTTGATTGCATGGGTGTGTGACACTGTGTGTGTTTGAGTGCATGGGTGTGTGTTGGCGTGCATGTGTCTGTGTTTGGGCGCATGGTGTGTGTGTGTGAGTACGTTGGCATGCATCTGTGTGTGTGTGTGTGTGTGTGTGTGTGTGTGTGTGTGTGTGTGCGTGCATGTGTACAGGGCTACAGCGCTCCCATCACGCTGAAGCCAAAGCGCGTGCTGCTGAAACATGGTTTCATGACGTCGGTGCTCGCGGTCAGGCTGAGCGACTGGTTCATCTTCTTCATCGGCACCGGAGACGGTCAACTCCTGAAGGTGTGTAGGCCCCGGCCTGCTACGTCAGGCTACGTCACTCCCTCTGCTGTAACAGGCGGAGGTGGCTCCAACTCTCTCTCCCCCACTGATGTCAAATCTCTCTCTCTCTCTCAACACTCTTCCCCCCCCCCCCCCCCCCCCAACACTTTAAATAGGCCAATAGCCGAGTAAGCATGCTTGTGTCATCAAAAAATGACATGTGTGTCATGTGATCACAGCACAGAAGGAAATGACTGCAGCAAAAGCGCCTGTGATTGCATTTACATGATGGCTCGGGGTCAGAGGTCATGAGAGATTGAGTTAGCCCTGGTCTTGTGACTGGTACATCTTCCCTGGTATCCCGTGAAATGTGCAGGAAACAGGGACAGGAAATGCATTAAGCTGCAGCCCTGATTTCTGGCCACTTGTTTAGTCGTCAATTTTGAAAAGAAATGTTGATTGCGTTTTAGTATACACAAACGAAAATGGGTATAACGTAGATATTATGTGAGAAATATTTTTCATCCGACTAATGGTGAGTAATGAGTTGTCTGGTTTAACAAAAGCTACGGACAGAGTTCCTAATACTTATCTTTATCTAAGTATCAGCGCTTTCGTTGCTACCGGTCAAAACAGGCAAGAATTTTGCCCGTTTGTACGAGTTAACTAGGAGGACCTGGAGAGAGTTAACTCAGGAGTTAATTCTCTTTAGTCTTTGGAGGCAAAGGACCTGGACCATTGTTTGCTGCTTTAAGTGTTGTCCTGGTTGTGTTGCCTTCAGTTCTAAGTGTCCGGTACTCGTAATTGTAAGGTACTACAAGTGTACTCTAACTGTAATCTACTCTGAGTGTACTCTAACTGTAATCTACTCTGAGTGTACTCTAACTGTAATCTACTCTGAGTGTACTCTAACTGTAATCTACTCTGAGTGTACTCTAACTGTAATCTACTCTGAGTGTAAGGCACTATAAGTGTAAGGTCCTGTAAGGTGCTCTAGGGTTAAGGTCCTGTAAGGTGCCCTAGGGTTAAGGTCCTGTAAGGTGCTCTAGGGTTAAGGTCCTGTAAGGTGCTCTAGGGTTAAGGTCCTGTAAGGTGCCCTAGGGTTAAGGTCCTGTAAGGTCCTCTAGGGTTAAGGTCCTGTAAGGTGCTCTAGGGTTAAGGTCCTGTAAGGTGCTCTAGGGTTAAGGTCCTGTAAGGTGCCCTAGGGTTAAGGTCCTGTAAGGTGCCCTAGGGTTAAGGTCCTGTAAGGTGCTCTAGGGTTAAGGTCCTGTAAGGTGCTCTAGGGTTAAGGTCCTGTAAGGTGCCCTAGGGTTAAGGTCCTGTAAGGTGCTCTAGGGTTAAGGTCCTGTAAGGTGCTGTAGGGTTAAGGTCCTGTAAGGTGCTCTAGGGTTAAGGTCCTGTAAGGCACTATAAGTGTAAGGTCCTGTAAGGTGCTCTAGGGTTAAGGTCCTGTAAGGTGCTCTAGGGTTAAGGTCCTGTAAGGTGCTCTAGGGTTAAGGTCCTGTAAGGTGCTCTAGGGTTAAGGTCCTGTAAGGTGCCCTAGGGTTAAGGTCCTGTAAGGTGCTCTAGGGTTAAGGTGCTCTAGGGTTAAGGTCCTGTAAGGTGCTCTAGGGTTAAGGTCCTGTAAGGTGCCCTAGGGTTAAGGTCCTGTAAGGTGCTCTAGGGTTAAGGTGCTCTAGGGTTAAGGTCCTGTAAGGTGCTGTAGGGTTAAGGTCCTGTAAGGTGCTCTAGGGTTAAGGTCCTGTAAGGTGCTCTAGGGTTAAGGTCCTGTAAGGTGCTCTAGGGTTAAGGTCCTGTAAGGTGCCCTAGGGTTAAGGTCCTGTAAGGTGCTCTAGGGTTAAGGTCCTGTAAGGTGCCCTAGGGTTAAGGTCCTGTAAGGTGCTCTAGGGTTAAGGTCCTGTAAGGTGCTCTAGGGTTAAGGTCCTGTAAGGTGCTCTAGGGTTAAGGTCCTGTAAGGTGCTCTAGGGTTAAGGTCCTGTAAGGTGCTCTAGGGTTAAGGTCCTGTAAGGTGCTCTAGGGTTAAGGTGCTCTAGGGTTAAGGTCCTGTAAGTTGCTCTAGGGTTAAGGTCCTGTAAGGTGCTCTAGGGTTAAGGTCCTGTAAGGTGCTCTAGGGTTAAGGTCCTGTAAGGTGCTCTAGGGTTAAGGTCCTGTAAGGTGCTCTAGGGTTAAGGTCCTCTAGGGTTAAGGTCCTGTAAGGTGCCCTAGGGTTAAGGTCCTGTAAGGTGCTCTAGGGTTAAGGTCCTCTAGGGTTAAGGTCCTGTAAGGTGCTCTAGGGTTAAGGTCCTGTAAGGTGCTCTAGGGTTAAGGTCCTGTAAGGTGCTCTAGGGTTAAGGTCCTCTAGGGTTAAGGTCCTGTAAGGTGCTCTAGGGTTAAGGTCCTGTAAGGTGCTCTAGGGTTAAGGTCCTGTAAGGTGCTCTAGGGTTAAGGTCCTGTAAGGTGCCCTAGGGTTAAGGTCCTGTAAGGTGCTCTAGGGTTAAGGTCCTGTAAGGTGCTCTCAGTGTAAAGCAGCAGCTAACCCCGGTGTGGTTGTCTGTCTGACCAGCTGACGGTGGACGGCCGGCTCCAGGCCCAGTGTCTCAGCGTCATCTGGAAGGCCCCCGACGACCGCCGCGTCTTTCCCAAGATGCACCTGGACCCCGTGGGCCGCAAGCACGTCTTCCTGGCGGTGAGGGACAAGGTAGGCGCGTGGATACTGGAGATACCCGGTAGCTTTTCTTTTTTTAAATGTAGTATCATTTACTATTTAGTGGAAGATTTCCTCCAGAGCGACTTTTGAATCACTAAGGATCTGTGTGTGTGTGTGTGTGTGTGTGTGTGTGTGTGTGTGTGTGTGTGTGTGTGTGTGTGTGTGTGTGTGTGTGTGTGTGTGTGTGTGTGTGTGTGTGTGTGTGTGTGTGTGTACATGTTTGTACATGTACGTGTGTGTGTGTACGTGTACGTGTACATGTTTGTTTGTATACGTGTGTGTGTGTACGTGTACATGTTTGTTTGTATACGTGTGTGTGTGTACGTGTACATGTTTGTTTGTATACGTGTGTGTGTGTTTGTACATGTACATGTACGTGTGTGTGTGTGTGTGTGTGTGTGTGTGTGTGTGTTCTCATAGTTGATGCGTGTTCCAGTGTCTCAGTGTGTTCAACACAGCAGTCTGGAGTCCTGCTGGAACGCCCGTGACCCCTACTGCGGCTGGTGTGGAGCTCAGAGACGGTCAGCTGCTGTCATCTCCATATTAAAACACTACAAACCATTACACACTCTCAGCTACACACTGACACTCTCAGTGACACACTGCACACATTACACACTCTCAGCTACACACTGACACTCTCAGCTACACACTGACACTCTCAGCTACACACTGACACACTGCACACATTACACACTCTCATCTGCACACTGACACACTGCACACATTACACACTCTCATCTACACACTGACACACTGCACACATTACACACTCTCCTCTACACACTGACACACTGCACACATTACACACTCTCATCTACACAGCATGACACACTCAGCTACACACTGACACACTGTACACATTACACACTCTCATCTACACACTGACACACTACACACTCTCAGCTACACACTGACACACTACACACTACACACATTACACACTCTCATCTACACACTGACACACTACACACTCTCAGCTACACACTGACACACTACACACTACACACATTACACACTCTCATCTACACACTGACACACTACATACACACTACACACATTACACATTCTGATCTACACACCGACACACTTATCACACTCATTTCCCTTCTTAAAGGGGAAGTGACACAATCCCTGCTGTCACGCAAGGAAGTGACGCTTTGGTCTTATGTGTGTCGTGTTTCTGTGAAAAACACACCGCAGAAAGATTGGACCGATGACCGATGTTCACGACTAGTCGATGAGCAGAGATGTTCACTACTAGTCGTTGACTAAAGATGTTCACTGCTAGTCGTTGACTAGGAATGGTCACTAGTAGTCGTTGACCAGGGATGTTCACGACTAGTCGATGACTAAAGATGTTCACTACAAGTCGTTGACTGGTGACGTTCACTACTAGTCGATGGCAAGGGGTGTTGACTAGTAGTCGTTGATTAGGGATGTTCACCAGTAGTCGTTGACTAGGGATGTGCACGACTAGGGATGTTCACCACTAGTCGATCACTAGTGGATCACTTTTGATGTTCCGACTAGTCGTTGCTTCACTTGGCAGTGAAACAGTCGTCAGTTAAACACTTCTTCTTTTTCTTCTGAGAAAAGGACGTCTGATGACTTCTGATGATGTCTAAATCGGGGAACCACTGAAGCATGCATACAAGCACGTGCTTTTAATAGGCCTCATTAACCAACGTTATCAACGGGGATTTTTCCAACGGGGAGTGACTGAGGGGTCACTCTCAGTCAGTCTTTTCATGACTTCACTTAAACACTGTTTTAATCAGACGGAGAATAACATGGTTGTATGAACGGCATTCGCCCATTCATTCACACATTCATACAGGCTATACCGCCAGCTCGTCTGGAGCAGTTAGGGTGAGGGCGTCTCGCTCAGGGACACCTCAACACTCTAGCTAGGAGGAGCCGGGGATCGAACCGGCGACCTTCCGGTTACCAGCCGACCCCGCTCTACCTCCTGAGCCACATGCCGCCCCAATCACGCGGACCGCTCGATACAGTGAACGAGAAGAGAGAGCAACAGGGCCGCCATGCTCGTTATCCTCTCCTGAGAGACAAAGATTTATTCCGGATGATTGTTTAGATTTAAAAACCTCCAAAGCTAAACGACTTCTAACTGTTTTACCCGCCTACTTCAAAGTTCAGCCGACAAACTGTCACACTTTTCAGCCTCACTTAAAATTGAACATCATAATAAAAACATTACATTGAGCGTTTCAAATGGCTCTGATATCACAAGCAATGTTTTACCCTGGCATGTTTTGCCTACTAGATTGCAATAGATTTATTGCATTTTTTTTTTTTTTAATACAAGCCAACTCGTATGAAGTGACGCACACCATAACACACTGCTACTGTCTCCTTTACAAACTCTAAAGGACACTGGCTTGTCTTTTTATCCACCACTTCACTCCCACTCTGACCAGTCCCACCAGTCCCACCATTTACAGCATGGCCATTTCTGCCACCTTTGAAACGCACCATGGTGGCTGATTTGACCTTGCTCGTGAACCCAGTTAAAACTACAGTATGCTGATGCATCATGGGATATGGAGTGCCCTATCTGTCTCATTTTTCCACCACAGATGCAGCTTTGAGGACGAGTGTCCATCTTCTCTGTGGCTGTCCGTCCCAGATGACCTCAGCCAGCGGCAGATGCTCTCCCACAGCTTCCAGAAGGACGCAGATGGAGAGGTAGGCATGGTCTAAACATCAGATATAACAACAAAAAAAAATTATATATATATATATATGTATATATATATCGCCTATATATATATTTTTTTTTTTCAAATGTTATATCTGATCTTTAAAAAAAATTTTTATATATATTTTTTTATATAGGCCTATATATTATTTTATATATATATATATATATATATATTTTTTAATATATATATATTTAGTTTATTTTTAGTATATATTACACGTGAACACTCCAAATATAAACAAGATAACACTTTTTGCCGATGTGTGTAGATAGATGGGCTTTCATGGGAAGCATCTTACAGCACCTCGAGTGCAGACATCCTTGGCAGGGAATTGAACCCCTCACCCAGGCGGTGGTCAAGTGTCACTGAACGCAGAACAGATGAGCTGATCCGACCAATCACAGCCTGGCGACTTGGCCACCCGCCAAGTTCTGTCTAATGTGTGTTTACCGAACGCGTCGAGCAGCTTCTGCGAGCCGACCGTCAGAGCAGAGGGCACGAGATGGAGGTGGCGGCAAACATCTGGAGGCTGAACAGGAAGCCAACCGCCACCAGACCCACAATTGGAACGCGGCCCACTCATCTCCCTTTGATCTCGTTGGCCCAACGTTTGTCGACAGTCAGTTTCAGATTCTAACCTCCTGAGTTCCTTTGTGACCTGAGTTCCCCAGTCGGCCCGTGCGTATCGGTTCCTTCCGTTTCTGTCGCCTGGTTCCTTCTGCTCGGTTCTGTATTTGTTTTTCAAACGTTAGTTTGAGTTCTGCTGCGTGGCAGTTTGCTCTGCGTTCGATTTTCCAGACCGCCCACGCAATTAACGACCGTTAAATATAGATGAGTGAGTCGGATTAGAGGCGATGAGGGACAAATTAAAAGTTGACACAGTAACAGTAATTATAGTTGACATTAGAGAAGTTCCAATTCAGGTGTCATGAGGATTGTGTGATACCAGATATATATTTATATAAAATAGATATTCTCAACTGATTCTCTAGATCCGTAACTATACATCATTCACGCCTTGTGGATCTTTGCTTGAGTCTGCTCTTCAGTTAAAGTGGACGTGGATCTTGTCGTAGCAATTACTTTATGAGATATTGTGTCTAGGATAGATGAGACTTTGCCAAAATGCCAAAACACACACAGAGGTTGTAGAGAGTTCACCTGTTTCAACGTCTGCATACACCAGTCTCCTCTCTAGCAGAGTGAGCCGCGAATACAGTTTCACACAGGCTTTTAACACCCACTCAAAGCGATGTAGCGGTCCATACGACATGTGAGTGAAATGTTGACATTCAGGGGGTTTTCCGCTATAGATAAGGGGGTCTGTGTGACCGGTCAAACCCAAAGGAAGGAGGTCAACAAAAGGGGAACTAGGTAACACCAGTTAACAGATGGGCTGGCCGGATAACACAACCTGAAGCTCAGAGCTGAACTTATTCAAACTGAACAACGGACAGACTTTCCATCACAATCGTCACTCACACACAAGCCTTCTGCTTCCCAGATCCGGCTGCAGGTCTTCACCCACCTCAAGAGAGGTGGAGCTCCTGCTAACTTCTCATGCCGATTCGACTCAAGCGCCGGAGAGCTGGGAGGACTACAGCATCGGTACCCAGAATGCACCTGCCTGCTGCCTCCTGTGATTGGTCAGTAATGGATCCCCTTTCAGAAATGTAACCGTACCCTAATATCAACAACTCTGAAAAGGGTTTATTATTCTATTATTTATTCTAAGACTTCCAGGGGCCTTTCCCCAAACAAAAGTACATAATATGACTTGTAGTATGAAAGCAACATCAATCATGTAAAGATTCATGTAATAAGCTGAGACACCAACACAAAATCGCATTCATTTTAAAGTGTGTTCTGAGATTAAGTTGTAATCACACGGCTCCAGAGATCCCTCTCATTTCGATTCCTTTCTAACTACTAAAGTAAACCGGGTCTTCTTTTTTTGTTTTGTTGCTATGAACTAACACGACACGTGTGTTTGTTCCTCCAACAGAAGGCCTGCGTGTGAGCGTCACCGTGAGCCTGGGGGAAGTGGACGTGACTGAAGACCTGAGCCTCCTCAACTGCTCTGGGATCACCGGAGCTCCCACTTCCCTACTGTAGGTCTCCCGTTACTCAGACGCCTTCACAATGTTCTCTACTGTCTGTGGGAACCGAGACCTCAGGACGGGAGCGAGCTTTGTGAGCCAGTGTGTGGTGATCCTGTGTCTGCTCCTGGTTCAGGTGTAGCCAGTGCCTCGCAGCCGGGTGTGGGTGGAGCAACGGGGCCTGTACGTGGGAACGCAGCGGAGCTCTGAACGTAAGGCCCCGCCCGTCTGAGCACCACCCAGCGGTGCCGTCTCTCCTCCAGTCCATCTCTCCTCCACTCCGTCTCTCCTCCACTCCGTCTCTCCTCCACTCCGTCTCTCCTCCAGTCCGTCTCTCCTCCAGTCCGTCTCTCCTCCAGTCCGTCTCTCCTCCAGTCCGTCTCTCCTCCACTCCGTCTCTCCTCCAGTCCACCTCTCCTCCATTTATTTATCTACTTCTCCTTCCATTCATCCACCCATCCATATCTCCTATCCCACCGTCATCAATCACCCTCCTTCCAATCATCCATCCATCCACTCACCGACCCCCCCCGACCCCCCCCCCCCAAGCGTACATTTCCATTTAAGGCATTGAGCAGACACTTTTATCCAAAGCGACTTACACCCATTCACACGCCGACGGCGGAGTCGACCACGCCGGGCGACAGCCAGCTCGCCGGGAGCAGTCAGGACAGTTAGAGGTGTCTCGCTCAGGGAAGTCAAACTAGCAACCTTCCGGTTAAAAGCCACCCCGCTCTACCTCCTGAGCTAAAGCCCACCCCGTCTTATCTCATGTTCATTCCTCTCCTTCCCTCTCCTTCCTTCTTCATCCGTCGTTCCTTTGTAGTTCTGCGTTTGTGTCCCGAGTGCGAGACGACATCCAGGACTTGCTGCTTGTTGTTCGCACCATGTGACCTGCTCAGCTGGTCGGTGTCTTCATGTCTTCATGTGTTCATGTGTTCATGTTTCATGCCCTCATGTGTTCATGTTTAGGGGGCGGCAGTAGCTCAGGAGGTAGAGCGGGTTGGCTGGTAACCGCATGGTTGCGGGTTCGATGCCCGGCTTCTCCTTCGGAGGAGACGTAAAACCGAGGTCCTGACTCACTGAGGTCATAAAAGATCCCAGGGCACTTATCGCAAAGAGTAGGGGATCCCCCCGGTGTCCTGGCTTAAACTGCCCAACCAGGCTCATTCAATCTGGCCCCCTAATCATACCCCTGTATATAATTGGCTCATTCATTAATTCCCTCACTCTCCACCTCAAGCTGGTGTGTGGTGAGCGTTCTGGCGCTGATTGGCTGCCGTGCATCACCCAAGTGGGTGCTACACATTGGTGGTGGTTAGTGAGGTCCCCCCTTCACTGTAAAGCGTCTTTGGGTGTCTTGAGTGTCTAGAAAAGCGCTAATAAATTCAATTAATTATAGCTGTTGAGTGTGGAGGTGTCCCCTGAGCGAGACGCCCTCTAACCCTGACTGCTCCTGACCCGCTGGCTGTCGCCCTGCGTGGTTTGACTCCGCCGTGAATGTGTGCATGAACGGGTGAACGTCAGTCAACACTGTAAAGCGCTTTGGATAAAAGCGCTGTGTAAATGAGGAGCCTTTATGTTGAGACCTTCTGGTTCCTCTCCACAGATGAACATCTGCCAGGCTCTGCAGACCGACGTGGGCTCTCTGGTAGGTCCAGTTCCTCTTGAAGCTCAGCGTTCTGTGACTATTTTGGGGCAAGCGAGCACAACATCACAACATTGTGAAAGCGAGCGGGCGTGTGTGTGTGTGTGTGTGTGTGTGTGTGTGTGTGTGGTGAATGTTGGATGAAAGTGAACCACACTTTTCACACTTATTTCCTGGTGTTTCTGTGTGTGTTTTTTTAGATAACTTTAAAAATGGTCGACGGAAACGGTGGCACAAACACGACACAGGATCTTGACTAATCCGTGATTTCAACACGTGGCCCCGATATTTCTGCAGAATGGAGGAGGCTGCACTGTGTGCGTGTGTGTGTGTGTGTGCGCGTGTGCGCGTTCATGCGCCCGTGTGTTTGTGTGTGTATGTACACGTACACGTGTGCGTGTGTGTGTGCGTGCGTGTGTTCGTGCATGCATGTGCGCGTGCATGTGCACGTACGAGTGTGTGTGTGCGCGTGTTCATACGTGTGTGTGTGTGCGTGTGCGCGCGTTCATACATGTGTGTGTGTTTACGTGTTGCTTTCTCATCAGCCAGAGATATTCAGCATTACACCGAGTGAGCTGTCCTTCTACGGTAAAAACAACGCGGTGCTGACGGGACGGAACCTGGCTCATGTGATCGGAGTTCGGCTTCAAGGACACCTGGACTGCAGCGCTAAAGAGTGGGTGAAGAAACACCACAACTCGCTCCACGGTTAGGGCTAAAGGCTGAGTCATGGTTCCACGTCGACGCAACGCAACGACCAACGCAGACGCATTCGACGCAGTCGTCAACCTGTTTTGGCCCTGCGTCGGGTTTTTAGTGAGCGGACCAATCGCAGCCCTTTGCTGCTGCTGCGTCGCCTCGACGCAAGGGTTAATGTCTTTCGGGAGCCGCACGTCAGGCCCCCGCGGTGGACGCTAGGAGGGTCCTCAAGGACGTAAGGGGGCCGTAACCCCCCTTGTGTTGCGTCAACGTCGAACCATAACCTGAGCCTTTACAGTGGAGGTCTGTGTCATTACAGGGATGGTTTATTGCACCACGTACGCCCACTTGTGATGTCACTAAAACACAGGAAAAGGCTTAACGGCTTGTACCGGCTGATCACCCTCACACCTGGTGGCGTAATATCCCCCCTTTAAAGAATTAGGCCTTGACAACAATAACAACATTAATAATGATAATACAATGAATGACCCTTACCCTAAGTAATGATAGTAATCGTTAGTGACCATTATCCCAACATTAGTTAATAATAAGTAATAATGTTAACGTCATAACGATGATAAGAAATGGCAACGGCAGCAATACGATTTCTCTGTGATTTTCCCAGAGTCAGCTGATTGGCTGCTATGAGTAACAGTTGGAGTATTAATGGCAGCTCTTATTGATAATGGCAGCTCTTATTGATAATGGCAGCTTTTATTGATAATGGCAGCTCTTATTGATAATGACAGCTCTTATTGATAATGACAGCTCTTATTGATAATGACAGCTCTTATTGATAATGGCAGCTCTTATTGATAATGGCAGCTCTTATTGATAATGGCAGCCCTTATTGATAATGGCAGCTCTTATTGATAATGGCAGCTCTTATTGATAATGACAGCTCTTATTGATAATGACAGCTCTTATTGATAATGACAGCTCTTATTGATAATGACAGCTCTTATTGATAATGGCAGCTCTTATTGATAATGACAGCTCTTATTGATAATGGCAGCTCTTATTGATAATGGCAGCTCTTATTGATAATGACAGCTCTTATTGATAATGGCAGCTCTTATTGATAATGGCAGCTCTTATTGATAATGGCAGCTCTTATTGATAATGGCAGCTCTTATTGATAATGACAGCTCTTATTGATAATGGCAGCTCTTATTGATAATGGCAGCTCTTATTGATAATGACAGCTCTTATTGATAATGGCAGCTCTTATTGATAATGGCAGCTCTTATTGATAATGACAGCTCTTATTGATAATGACAGTGAGGATAACGCCCCTGAGGCCTCTCTCTGCGTAGGGCTCCGGTGAGGCTCAACACGGGGGCTAACATGACCTTCCACATCCCCGCCGGAGACAAGGGCCGGGTCCAGGTCTGCCTCCTCCTGCGCGACGGCAGTTGCCACGGCAACGCGTCGCTCACCTACTGGTCGGCGCCGGTCTGCGCCTCCATCTCGCCGGACAGCACCTGGGCCAGGTAGGGTAGGGGCGGAGTCAGGGGTCTGGGTATCATGTCCTCTCCGATGTTCGCTGGTGAAATATTTCAACTGAATATTTATGAATGTGATATTTCGAGGTAAATATGTTTTTTGTAAAAATATTTACAGTTGATTATTTATTAGTTGAATATTTTTATTGAAATATTTTTTTACTAATAAATATTTTACTAAAACATATTTTTTTTTTTGTAAAGTATTTAAAGGAAAACCTTAAACATTATTAAATTATTTAAGTAAAATTGTAATTGCAAAATATTTAGGGGAAAATATTTTTAGTTGAGTTTTTATTTTGTAAAATATTTATTAGTACAATATTTGCCCCCAAAAAAAAGTTTATATGTAAAATACTCTTAGTATTTATATTTCTTAGTGGAATAGGGATTAGTGTATTACTATGTCTTGGGGCGGTATGGTTCTGACAAATGGCCCGCTTGGCCGGGCAGCCATGCCCAGGCAGGAAATGCCACCTGCGTGTCACTTCCACTGTTGCACATGCTTTCTGTTTGTCTGGTTACCTTGGCAACCAGCCGTCACCACTCAGGGCTGGAGAATAACATTTTCTACCGTTAACGTTTTCATTAGGGCACGTCGTTACAAATGGTGGTCGCACAGCGTTTCTCGGAGGCTTTGTCTCAGTAGTGAACGGTCCTCTGTCCCGTAACATCCGTCTGTGTCAATTCATTAAGAAAAGATGAACCGACTTGGAAGAAATTGTAAAATGTTTTTGCTGCATATGGGGTCTTTTTCATTTGAACCAACAGTACCTCAACATCTTTCCTCACAAACCAACTTTCTGTGTTCCTCCTCCTCACATATATGACACGATTCTACCTCCTGATAATAACAGATAATAAGGTGTTATGCCCCAGCTGCGATTCATTTCCTCTGGTGATCTGTCAGCCAGAATTGTGTGTGTGTGTGTGTGTGTGTCTGTGTGTGTGTGTTGCATTTGCATGCTCTTATCTCGATCAGTGCAAGTGCTGTGTTGCAACTTCATCTTAACTTTGCACGGTGCAAAAACCCATGGTTAGGCAATTAGTCCAAACAGGAAGTGAAGTGGGTCATGTTTCCATTGAGGTCATTCACACCAGCGCTGCCCACTGTGGGGTCCAGCACCGCTCCAAACCTCCATCAGCACCCATCACATTAAACACAGAACAGGACCTTCATCCAATATCCAGAGTCCCGGCTACGTAGCTCCACGGCTGGTCTGAGCTGCTGGTCTGAGCTGCTGGTCTGAGCTGCTGGTCTGAGCTGCTGGTCTGAGGGGCTGGTCTGAGGGGCTGGTCTGAGCTGCTGGTCTGAGCTGCTGGTCTGAGGGGCTGGTCTGAGTTGCTGGTCTGAGCTGCTGGTCTGAGGGGCTGGTCTGAGGGGCTGGTCTGAGCTGCTGGTCTGAGCTGCTGGTCTGAGGGGCTGGTCTGAGGGGCTGGTCTGAGGGGCTGGTCTGAGGGGCTGGTCTGAGGGGCTGGTCTGAGGGGCTGGTCTGAGCTGCTGGTCTGAGCTGCTGGTCTGAGGGGCTGGTCTGAGGGGCTGGTCTGAGCGGCTGGTCTGAGCTGCTGGTCTGAGCTGCTGGTCTGAGGGGCTGGTCTGAGCTGCTGGTCTGAGCGGCTGGTCTGAGGGGCTGGTCTGAGCTGCTGGTCTGAGCTGCTGGTCTGAGGGGCTGGTCTGAGGGGCTGGTCTGAGGGGCTGGTCTGAGGTGCGTGTCCCGCCTCACATTGAAACTCTGTCCTAACTGGCCGGACTCGGACCGGGAGTGGATCTGAAACCCGCGCACTTCCTCCACACAGCACTTATGGTTTTGCTTTTTCAGGCGTTTATTCTGATGACACGTGTGAATCGTTCTGACAAATTTCTGACAAATGTTGACACATGTACTTATTGTAAGTCACTTTGGATAAAGTTGCCCTGCTAAATGCCCTGAATGTGAATGTAAATGAAAAGACGACGTCAATATCATGTCTGCGTCGCTACAGCCCTGTTGTAGAGAAGAAAGAAAAGGTGTCAATTCCCACACCATGGCTTTGACTAGTGATTACGTTAAAATAGAATATGAACAAGCTCTATTTATTGTGACGTTAATAATATACTGTTCCACAGTCGGATTTCACAGTTGTTTTATCGTAACAACACAATTACATTTATCCATCAATTAGAATCCAATTAGTGTAAGAATGAGTTTGTATTATATTTGATATTTGATATATTCGCTGGAGCATCAGAATACTTTGATTGGTTGTTGCCGACCGGGCCTCAGTCCGCATGCACACACCGGATATGATCCATCGATCAAGATTGTGGGGACTCAGCTCGCGACTGGTTGACAGACATTTCAGTAACACATGTCAGTGGCTGTGTGTGTGTGGGGGCTTATCTGAGGTCTGTGTGTTTCCGGGTGTGTGTGTGGCTCGATCTAAGCACGCTTACACACGCTTTGAACCACTCAACCACTCATCTCAAGAACTCTCACTTAACTTCAGCTTCTAAAGGTATTCTTGTAGGTATACTAGTGGTTTGAAAGTTCCAATTGCATTTTGGACGTTGAAATAGACAACATTTACAATAAAAAAACAAAAACATATGTAGATAATTTAATATAAATATATTTTAAAGGGCTCATGTCATGCCACCAGGTTGTGGGTGTAAAGTACGGTGTAAAATGTATGCTGGAAAGATCAGTCTACCAGCCTACCCAGTGGACTGTAGCAAACGTTGCTCATCTACCCTTCATATTTCTGGGTGGACACGCCCACTTGTGATGTCACTATGAAAGTCATTCCTTCCCTGTGCCGGCTTATCACACCCACACCTGGTGGCACGACATGAGCCCTTTAAAAATGGTTCAGTAAATATAACGCTATGGTCTATAGTATTATGAATAATGTCGCTTTATGCATGTTTTCCAGTGGCCTGTTTGGTGTTGATTTGTGTTGGCATGTTTTCCATAGACCTCTGAAGAATAAGTCCCGCCTCTGGGTCTCCCGGTTCCCTCGGTCAAATGTCTATGTGAAATAACACGGGGTTTATGAATGATCGTACATAACAAACTCTGTAGGTGGCGTCACGTTTTCAACTACAACCGTTTTCATTTAGTTTCAACTAGGGTTTTTGGATTTTTGGTGCCGTTAAAGTAGCATTAATAATCGTTTACTACTTTAACGGCACCGACAATCCAAAAACAGTCGAAACTAGATGGAAAAAGTGTGTAGTTCAAGACGTGATGCAGCTTTTACTTCTCCTCCACCTACAGAGTTTGTTATGTACGATCATTCATAAACCCCACGTTATTTTCCATAGACATTTGACCGAGGGAACCGGAGCCTTGGAGGCGGGACTTATTCTTCAGAGGTCTACTGATGCTCCATGTTGATTTCTGTTTGCCAAGTCAACCCGCTGGGAGTCTCTGAGCCTCTCCTCCCCTATTTCCCGGAGGGCCACGCTTTCACACAGCCTCTGCAATGTGAATAAATCAACGTGTTAATACCACCGGATAAGGTGGCACACAGAAAGTCAAGGGTGCAAACTAAAACCATTAGTTATCGCACCTAGCGCAAAACATTTTGCATGTATAATATTGAGTGTTTTCTAGCAGTTACCGTTTGCTAGACGACATTTTCATTCGACATTACTTATTTAGTGTTACAAAAGCCCTTCTGGGTATTGTTATCAACCGCTTTAGCGTAGATTCTGCTTCTGTGATTGGCTGATGATGTGGGATTCTCTTCTCTGATTGGATTCTGATGTGGGCTTCTCTTCTCTGATTGGATTCTGATGTGCAGCGGGAAGAGGAAGATGAACATCACGGTGTCCAACCTGTGGTTTGTTGACGAGGTCCTCCACAGCCACACGGACCAGAAGGTCTCCTTCAGCGAGTCGGGCGACGGTGTGGTGAGTTGCTTCAGGCGCACTACGTGTTACACACATGCACACACTCACGCACGCACACACGCACTCACACGCACGCACGCACACACACACACATGCACTCACACACGCACTCGCACACGCATGCAATCACACACGCGCACACACTGTACGTACTCACACACACATGCACGCACTCACACACACACATGCACTCACACACACATGCACTCACACACGCGCACACACTCACAGGCACACTCACACACGCACTCACACGTGCATGCACACCCACATGCACTCACACACACATGCACTCATACTGTACATGGAAGAGCAGGGACACAGTCCTGCAAAGACACACACACACGCACACGCACGCACACGCACAGGGCCAGCCATCACTCGCTCGCGTCCCCCCTCCAGTCCCTGCAGTTCGAGAGCCTGGCGTCCGACCGGGACCCGTTCAGCAGCAACGTGAGCCTGAGGGTGGCCAATCACACGCTGGCCTGCCCCACCACCGTCCGCTACCTTCCGGACCCCCAGTTCATCCGCTTCAGCTCCGTTCCGGTGGCGGACAGCCTGCAGCTCACCATAGAGGTCAGTCGTCAGCGGGACCCCGCTCCAACACGGGCAGCCGACGGGGGGGTGGGCGGCTGGGTGAGAGGGTGAGTGGGGGAGTGAGAGGGTGGGTGGGTGGGTGGTTTGGTGGGTGAGTGAGTTAGGGGGAGTGGCTGAGTGAGTGAGCGGGTGGGTTAATGGCTGACGGGTGGGTTAGTGGTTGGTGGGTGGGTGGGTGAGTGAGTGAGCAGACCCTGCTAGGTACAAGCATCAACGCGTGGTGGTGACATGGTGGTGACATGGTGGTTGTTTTTCTCGAGATTTAAATCAAGGCTGTTGACCTTTTGGGCTGGGTGGACTTTTACTTTCTGAATCTGCAAGCTGCGCTCATCGTCTAGAATATCCATAGTAATGCAGACATGTCGACTTCGCTCAGGAGGTTGTAACTGGAAGGTCGCTAGTTCGATCCCCCGGCTCCTCCTAAGAGTGTGGAGGTGTCCCCTGAGCGAGACGCCTCTAACCCTGGCTGCTCCCGACCAGCTGGCTGTCGCCCGGCGTGGTGGACTCCGCCGTCGGTGTGTGAATGTGTGTGTGAACCGTTGTCAGTCGCCTTGGATAAAAGCGTCCACTGGATGCCCTGAATGTAAACATGACTCTGACCACAAGTCCTGAACGGGGGCCATTCTGTTGTGATGTTCAGAAAAAGGCGGATGAGCTCCAGATGGCCCCTGAGGACCTGCGGGTGACGGGCGTCCAGGGCGGCAAGGACCTGGACTGCGTCATCAACAAAATCAACCTCAGCAACGACACCCACTTCATCACCTGCGTCATCCAGAGCTCCTCCAACGCAGTCATCACTTCAGTGAAGGTAAATCGCAAAGCAACGCAACGCAGCAACGCAACGCAGCAACACAACGCATCGCAGCACAATGCAACGCATCGCAACGCAACGCAGCAACACAACGCATCGCAGCACAACACATCGCAACGCAACGCAGCAACGCAACACATCGCAACGCAACGCAGCAACACAACGCAGCACATCACAACGCAACGCAGCAGCACAACACTACACATCGCGTCGCAACGCATCGCAACGCAATGCAGCACAACACAACACAACGCAGCACAACACAATGCATCACATCACAACGCGATGCAGCAGCACAACGCATCGCAACGCAACGCAAACTGTTTAATTGTCGTTTGTGCAGAAAGGGTCATTCTGTACGTATTTTCAACGTGGCGGGCAAACACTACGCAGAAGGAATAAAATATTTAAAAGATGTGTGCAAAAAGTGCAACGTAATAAAATACCCAAATAATAATACAAATATAGTACATAATAATTAGTATATATAAAATTAAACAAGGACACTATCGACAGTTCCATAGAATGTAAACAACCCTAACCCTAATAACCACTACAACCACATGAACTCAATAAGCAGGCCAATAATAATAACGCCCTCACAGTGGAACAATACATCACTCCTCATGTAGTGCAGCTCGCTTTTCCCCTCTCCATAAAGCATGTCCCACGTCTCTTGTATACCAACATTTGTTTGAATGCAATTAATCAATTAACCAATCAATGCCTCGCTGTGCCTGTTTCTCAGATAACGTACGGAGACCAGACCAAAGTCCTGGAGAACTCTACGTTCCGGATCTCACTGCTCCTTCTCCTCATCGTTCCCTTGCTCATGGCCGGTACGAAAGGCCTTAGGTTATCTTCCCTCAACCTCGGCTAACGGGACCTTACCTGAAGCATAGCTTAGCATAGCAACCGTAGCGTAGCTCAATCTGAACCTCCATTACAACAACCACAGCTAACCGTACCTTACCTAAACCGTGTCTTAGCATAGCAACCGTAGCATAGCTCAATGCGACCCTCCATTGTAACAAGAGAACGCGACGTCTGAACCTGTGTCTTCCAGTGGGGGTGGGCATCTACTGCTGGCAGAAGAGGAGACTCACCGCCCAGATGAACCATCTCATCGAGGTCCTGGAGATGGACATCAGGAACGACATCCGCCAAGGTGAGCCCCAGGAGGGAGGCCTGGTGTGAGGCTGATGTCTTCTGAGACAGAATGTCAAATACTACGATTCCCTCTGGATCGGTTTCCGCTGTAGTTGTATTGTTGATTTGATATTGAGATGTTGAGATGTAGACTCAAGCGTTGAGTCATAAGCCACCCCAGGTTGGACTGAGCACAATCTCGGGCATGTACAGATGTGTGCAGCGGTTTAAACATGTGGCTGGAGTTTGGCTAAACTGTTTTTTCTAGGGAGACCTTGGAAGACCACTGTTGTCTCTTGGGAGACAACAGTGGTCTCTTGGGAGACCACTGTTGTCTCGGATCAATGGATATGGTGTACTAAATCAATCCCCAGATGGGTAATTATATAGTGTATACCGATACAGCATCTAGCATTGTAACTACTAATAGTACTTATTATTGAAGGGTTCTCTAACGATGACAGCAGTGTATGTCAGACCGTGGATAGTCTTGCGTACTCGCCGATACCAGATACTATCTGAGGAATTTTCGATACTGGTATCGGTGTCAGAACAACTCCAGTGCTAACGGGTCGGGCTGCTGGGCAGGGTTTGTGGACATGCAGACGGAGAACTCGGACCTGATTGAGAACGTGGGGGCCATCCCCTTCCTGGACTACAAGCACTTTGCCGCCAAGATCTTCTTCCCCGAGGTGAGTGGATTGAACGGTTGATCCCTACCGCGCTGCGACTCACATCGACGGTGGGCCTTTCACCGCGTGACGGTCTGTGTTCATGTCTCCGTTCTCTCCCAGGGGGGGAGTCTGATGACGGAGTGCCTCAAAGACATCAGCCAGGTGGGGCCCTGTGTTTCTCTATCCTAATCGTCGTGTTTTAAAGTACGGTTGAATGTCGAATATCAAATATGAAGCAAGCTTTGTGCTGGTCTACCGTCAGACATTAATCTAAATTCTGGTTTAGATGAATCACCTCAGAATAGGGTACCTCTGACCTCTAGATGAATCACCTCCTGAATAGGGTACCTCTGACCTCTAGATGAATCACCTCAGAATAGAGTACCTCTAAGAGGTGTACCGGGTTTGATGCCTGCAGGCATGTGACGCCTGACCCCTACCTGCTCTTTAGAAAAACGACCTGTGTCACCTGAACTCCCTGTGGTTCTCCATCTCACTGTGTGTGTGTGTGTTGTGCACTGGGGGGGGGGGGGTCAGGACCTGAGGAAGACGGTGAAGCAGGACGACGGCTGCGGCGGCCTGGCCCAGCTGCTCCGAGAGCCCCTGTTCCTCACCTCCATGGTGCACGCCCTGGAGGAGCAGAAGACCTTCACCATCCAGCACAAGTCAGCCTGCGCCCGGCCACACATATATGGATGGATGAATGGAGGAGTTTGTTGATTGTTGAGTGAATGAGATGATGATTTTTTTGAATAAGCTGATGATGGGTGAATTGTCTTGTATGACATGTATGAAAAATACACGCCTATCTTCCTTGCAGGTCCAAGAGTATATAATCACATAATCGTACATGCGTGGTCTCTGCAGGTGCATGAGTAGATCATCATATAATCATACATGTATGATTGTATAATCATATAATCGTACATGCGTGGTCTCTGCAGGTGCACGAGTAGATCATCATATAATCATACATGTATGATTGTATAATCATATAATCGTACATGCGTGGTCTCTGCAGGTGCACGAGTAGATCATCATATAATCGTACATATGTGTGATTATCTGACAATATCATCGTACATGGTTTGTCTTTCTCTCTGCAGGTGCACGGTGGCCTCCGTCCTGACGGTGGCGCTGCACCGGGACCTGGGCTACCTGACGGAGGTGATGGAGCAGCTGCTGCGTGCGGCCATGGAGCAGCCCAGCAACGGCCAGCACAAGATGGTGCTGCGTCGCACGCAGTCCATCGTGGAGAAGGTCCTCACCAACTGGATGTCCATCTGCCTGTACGGCTTCCTCAGGGTGGGTGCGGTGGCGGCGGCGGCGGCGGCGAGGGTCCGTTGTAAAAGGTGGAGGTGGAAGGTTCTAACGTTCCTCAGAAGGGCGTTGGGTCCTCAGAAGGGCGAAGGAGCGAAACCGTGGCTCCGAAACCGTGGTGTGAGGTGGGAGAGGCCTTGAGAAGGCATTGTGGGGGGGGCGGCTTGTGGCTCAGGAGGTAGAGCGACTTGGCTGGTTGGACCGGAGGAGTTGCTGGTTTGATCCCCGGCTCCTCCTAAGCAGAGTGTCGAGGTGTCCCTGACGAGACACTTGACCCTAAAAAAAAGTGTGCATGAATGGGTGAATGTGAGGCAGTATTGTAAAGCGCTTTGAGTGGCCGCTGGTTAGAAATGCCTTATATAAATGCAGTCCATTAGGGTTGACCTCGAATCTTGGACGATTCGAGGTCACCCTTTAGAAGGAACCAGCGGTAGGGATAGCTCCTCTTAAGGATGGGCTAGGTGGGCAGTAGATTCGGAAGGGGAAGACAGAAAGATAAACAGATAGTTACACAAAAAGAATAACCTAAACCCAAAAGCTACCTAAACTGAAACCCTATTCAGGAAACCTCTAGCAATGGTGCCAAAAATGCACACGGCATGATGAAACATCGTCACATGTGAAAAAGTCACACCTTTGAGTCGCACCTTTCACCTAAAAAAACGGAACAAACATAGTGCTACCCAAAAGCCTGTCCTTTGCTGTTTCCTAACCGGTTTCTGTAAGGATAACGCCCAAAATTTTGCATTCGAATTAGACTAGACAAAGTAAAACAAGTGTCTCTCAGAGCTGCCTGGTTTTCTACTCCTCCCTCTGGCTTCCTGTCTCACGGCAGGACTTTAGACGTTCGTAGCAGCCGCAGAGATACGTGCCAGCCTCGAGATTCATGACCTCCTTCCTGGTTTAGAACAAAACACCAGACCACAGGGGTGTGGGCAGTGCTTAGAGATAAATGAGTCGCGGCTAACATCTGGTGCTGAATATGACATGTCACTTTTTGTTGCCAACGGAAAATGACTGTTGGTGGTTGACAATAATAATACACTTTACAATAAGAGTACATCAATTTTATTAACCATTAATTAACATGAATGTTACACTAAAGTTAATTATCAGTTAACTAGGGTAGAGTAATCATTTACTAGCGGTGTATTTATGCTCAGTTATGCTTATGCATATAATAATGCTTATTACTGTATTAACTAATGATTAATGAGCACAGGGGTGTCGACATGAGACACTGGCCCTGACTGATGAGTATGACATGTCTTTGTTGCCAACAGACTTGAGGTTGCCAACAGACTTGAGGGTAAAAAAAAAAGGGTAACACTTTCCAATAAGAGTACATATTTACCATTAATTAACATAAGTGGATCAGTAATAATCAGGGTTAGTTAACTATAGGGTCTACTAATAATTGACTAACCATATTCATGTTAACTAAGGTAAGGGTGTTCATGTTATTTCATATGTTTAAGGCTAACCCTAACCCCTATGCCAATGCATATATTATATATAATGCTTATTACTGCATTAACTATAATGGTTAATGAGTGTCACCTTATCGTAGTGTCACCTACAACTGTATTTGAAGCTGCTGCAGCTTTTGGTTTCGTTTCGAGGTTGCATCTCACTGAAAGGATGCGAGTGTTTAGCCGTAGAGGAAGGGGATCTGATCACTACCCTACTCCTCGTCCCCACGGTGTGTGTGTGTGTGTGTGTGTGTGTGTGTGCGTGTGCGTGCAGGATAGTGTGGGCCAGCACCTGTTCTTCCTGGTCAGCGCCCTGACGCAGCAGATCGCCAAAGGCCCGGTGGACTCCGTCACCGGGAAGGCTCTGTACACCCTCAGTGAGGACTGGCTGCTGTGGCAGGCCCAGGACTACACTGCTGTGGTGAGTGCGCCCTCCAGAACGTATCCCTGTTCAAGATTCAAGATTCAATGCAATGAAGAAAAGTATAAGAAACACAAGTAAGAGAGCTGAGACCTAGTAAACAAAATAAAAATAAATAAACTACAGTACTGACCTGAGTAATTACAATAAAATAAAAAATGAACGTCTTTTTCCTAACTTAAAGATATCCCTGTTCTGGTGAAGGGCTGTTGACTAACTTAAAGGTATCAATGTTCTGGTGAAGGGCTGTTGACTAACTTAAAGATATCCCTGTTCTGGTGAAGGGCTGTTGACTAACTTAAAGGTATCAATGTTCTGGTGAAGGGCTGTGGACTCACTTAAAGATATCAATGTTCTGGTGAAGGGCTGTGGACTAACTTAAAGATATCAATGTTCTGGTGAAGGGCTGTGGACTAACTTAAAGATATCAATGTTCTGGTGAAGGGCTGTGGACTCACTTAAAGATATCAATGTTCTGGTGAAGGGCTGTGGACTAACTTAAAGATATCAATGTTCTGGTGAAGGGCTGTGGACTAACTTAAAGATATCAATGTTCTGGTGAAGGGCTGTGGACTAACTTAAAGGGGTGATATTACGCCACCGGGTGTGGGTGTGTAGCCATTATGAGCCGTTTGAAAATCTGCCTTTTCCTGTGTTTTAGTGACATGTGACATGAGTGTGCGTTTCCACCTAGATGTATGATGGATAGATCAGTCAACCAGCCTACCCAGTGGACTGTGGCAAATGTTTCTTATGGTGGCACACCTGGTAATATCACCCCTTTAAAGTTATCCATGGTCTGGTGAACGCTGTTTACTACCTTACAGCCTGTCCAGCCTTTAACCCTGTTCTGAATTAGGGCTAACTTAACAGGTTTTGGCAGACCACGAAATAGGCTTGTGGAACTTTCAGAACATCTTGTTTCCTGAGATTGAACCATATAAAACAACCGTTTTATAACCATTCAGACACACACACACACACACACACACACACACACACACACACACACACACACACACACACACCGTTTTTCCAACATTCAGCAGACAGATGCCGGTTGTCCAGCGTGACCCGTCAAGTCAGGCTGAGGACAATCAAAGCATACAACCAAAATCGGAGCAGCATATTTCAGCAAGTGCTGCACTAAAATAGACACACTCACACACGCACACACTCACCATCTTTCACTCACTCAGCCTCTTTCACTCACTCATTCACTTACACAGGCAAACTAGGCCCTTGCCGATATTCTTGTCATTAACATAATCATTTATAATAATAATACTAAGAAGAAGAATGGATTGAATTTACGCATCGCCTTTCGTGAGCTTTCTTGAATGTGCTGGAACGAAACGGCAAAGGTCAAAGGCCGCGTGAAAACGAGTCGCACAATAGGACCCGGAGGTCAGGATTCACCGAGGGAGCTGCGTAACACGTGGGTGGTGCTGGTGGTGGTGGTGGTGTGGTGTCCACAGAAGCTGCAGGTGGTGTTCGTGGTGGGCGGCGACGGGCAGCTCAGCGAGCCGCTGGAGGTGGAGGCGCTGAGCTGTGACACCGTGGACCAGGTCAAACTCAAGATCCTGGCCGTCTTCAAGGCCAAGTTCGGCTTCGCCTACAACATCCCACTCCGGGACGTCCGACTGGGTGGGTACCGGCGGGGTGCCGCCGCGACACCGCTTTCAGCGTGTGGATCGCTGTACTGTTCACACTGCACCACTACACCAGGTTCAGGGTGTGGATCTCTGTACTGTTCACACTGCACCACTACACCAGGTTCAGGGTGTGGATCGCTGTACTGTTCACACTGCACCACTACACCAGGTTCAGGGTGTGGATCGCTGTACTGTTCACACTGCACCACTACACCAGGTTCAGGGTGTGGATCGCTGTACTGTTCACACTGCACCACTACACCAGGTTCAGGGTGTGGATCTCTGTACTGTTCACACTGCACCACTACACCAGGTTCAGGGTGTGGATCGCTGTACTGTTCACACTGCACCACTACACCAGGTTCAGGGTGTGGATCGCTGTACTGTTCACACTGCACCACTACACCAGGTTCAGGGTGTGGATCTCTGTACTGTTCACACTGCACCACTACACCAGGTTCAGGGTGTGGATCGCTGTACTGTTCACACTACACCACTACACCAGGTTCAGGGTGTGGATCTCTGTACTGTTCACACTGCACCACTACACCAGGTTCAGGGTGTGGATCGCTGTACTGTTCACACTACACCACTACACCAGGTTCAGGGTGTGGATCGCTGTACTGTTCACACTGCACCACTACACCACTTTCAGGGGCGTGTGGGAATCAGGGCTAAAAAGTGGGAACTTGGACAGGGAGTTGACAGGAACGGGAACTCAAATCCACTTTGAACCGTCCTTTTTATATTTAGGGTATTTGTATTATACTTTTTGCCTGTAACGTTGTGACTAGGCTGTTTTACATCTTCGTTGACTAAAGACTAATCAAATGTGCCATCGGAATAGCATTTTCCATACCCGTTACTCAGGCAACATACAGATTTTTTGTGTGATTTTTCTTTGTCAGTTGTTTGTCAGTTCCAAGTGTTGGCAGATTACTTACCCCCCCCCGGCCCCCTGCTCTCTGTGTTGTCTGTGGTTAACACTAGCGCTGTTGGTTTTATCACTTTCCTCATTCAGCTTGAAATGCACCACAAGATGATAAACACCAACATTAGAGAAATGACACCCTGAATGCCTGTCTGTCTGTGTTCCGGTCTGTGTTCCTGTCTCTCACTCTGTCTGTCTGTCTGTCTGTCTGTCTGTCTGTGTTCCTGTCTGTGTTCCTGTCTCTCACTCTGTCTGTCTGTCTGTCTGCCTGCCTGCCTGCCTGTCTGTCTGTCTGTGTGCGTTGTGTACCCCAGAGCTGGAGCAGGGCCCGGGTGTGTTTGTGGCCCTGGAGGAGGTGGACCGCAGCTCTGAGGTCATCGGGGAGGTCACCATGCTGAACACACTCCGCCACTACCAGGTGAGGCCCTCGGCACTACAAGGTGAGGCCCTCGGCACTACCAGGTGAGGCCCTCGGCACTACCAGGTGAGGCCCTCGGCACTACCAGGTGAGGCCCTCTGCACTACAAGGTGAGGGCCTTAGCCCTCAGCCCTCAGCACTACAAGGTGAGGCCCTCAGACAGACATACAGACAGACAGACAGACAGACAGACAGACAGACAGAGGGACAAACTGAGTGAGAGAGAGACATAGAGAGAAGGAACAACAGAGAGATAGACAGACACACAGACACACAGACACACAGACAGACACAGGCAAATCATGTTGAGGTTCTCGTACAGGTGGTGGCAACTTCTTTCGTCCGGTTAAAAAAAAAGAAGAGAAAAAGGGATATGTGAACACTTTCCAAACCCCCACTCCTGAAACTAGATAGCGAAAGAGTGTCAGCAGAGTATTCAAATGGAAATAACATCAGGTTAATACTGATGACTGATGACATCATGTTTGTTAATGGAACATAATGTAACTTGATGTAACAGCATGTATGTAACATGATGTAACAGCATGTCAATTAATGTAACATCATGTATGTAACTTGATATAACATGATGTTACATCATGTATGTAACTTGATGTAACATCATGTATGTAACTTGATGTAACATCATGTATGTAACATGATGTTACATCATGTATGTAACATGATGTTACATCATGTATGTAACATGATGTTACATCATGTATGTAACTTGATGTAACATCATGTATGTAACATGATGTTACATCATGTATGTAACTTGATGTAACATCATGTATGTAACATGATGTAACATCATGTATGTAACATGATGTTACATCATGTATGTAACTTGATGTAACATGATGTTACATCATGTATGTAACTTGATGTAACATGATGTTACATCATGTATGTAACTTGATGTAACATCATGTATGTAACATGATGTTACATCATGTATGTAACATGATGTTACATCATGTATGTAACTTGATGTAACATCATGTATGTAACATGATGTTACATCATGTATGTAACATGATGTTACATCATGTATGTAACATGATGTAACATCATGTATGTAACATGATGTTACATCATGTATGTAACTTGATGTAACATCATGTATGTAACATGATGTAACATCATGTATGTAACATGATGTTACATCATGTATGTAACATCATGTAACATCATGTATGTAACATGATGTTACATCATGTATGTAACATCATGTAACATCATGTATGTAACATGATGTGACGCTGTGTGTCTGCAGGTCCCCGCTAAAGTCACAGTGAAGGTTCTCTCCACCGGCTGCCATCCTCCTCTGGTCTCACAGACCAGTCTGAAGGGTGTGTGTGTGTGTGTACATGTTTATGTGTACACTTCTGTGTGTGTGTGTGTGTGTGTGTGTGTGTGTGTGTACTTCTGTGTGTGTGTGTGTGTGTGTATGTACATGTTTGTGTGTGTACTTCTGTGTGTGTGTGTGTGTGTGTGTGTACATGTTTATGTGTGCACTTCTGTGTGTGTGTGTGTGTGTGTGTGTGTGTGTGTGCTTGTACGTGTGTGTTTGGTGTGTAGATTTTGTTTGTGTGTGTACATCTATCTTTGTGTGTACATCATTCTGTGTATGTATGTGTGTGTGTGTGTCTTTTATTGAAAGTATCACATCAAACAAAACCTAACCTCTGTCTCTGTGTACCTGTGTCTGTTTGATTTACCCAGATGATCAGGATTTCTCCGTCAAATACTTTCATCTGGTAAGCAGCGCAAAACCGTGTCCGTCCAGGTCATTGTCTTTGTACGTGTAACATTATATTAGTTTTTCGACATTGAGGCGATAGTTTTAATATTGCGACACTCTACAGCGTTGCAGCCTTGCATCAACCCTAGTTCAATAGGTCAATAGGTCAATAGTTAAGTCAGTGAAAAAGTGAAGCGATCCAGTAAACTGCCTTGGCTGCCTGGTTCCTCTTTGGCTGACCTGGTCGGAGACGCCCGGTTTCCATTCCAACGTGTCATTCCCTCGCTCTCGCTGTCTCTTCTTTTTATTTGTATAGCCCTTAATCACAGGTACAGTCTCAAAGGGCTGAACAGGCCATATGTCTATGACCCCCCCCCCCCCCCTGAAGGGAAAGAAAAAACTCCCAGAATTAGCAAGGAAGAAATCTGGAGAAAGAACGCAGAGTGGGGGATCCCTCCCTCCAGGGATGGTCAGGAGGGAAACTGGGGTCATAATTGACAGACAGACAGACAGACAGACAGACAGGCAAATCATTTTAAACCGATGATGGGGTGCTGGCCGGTTAGCCATAAGGAGAATCCAGGCATCGCGTCGCAGTCACCGCAAACACGCTAAAACAGACAGAATTAAAACTGCGCGCAGTGATGAACGGGACCTCGTAACATGTGCGCTTTTTTAAAACTGCGCGCAGTGATGAACGGGACCTCGTAACATGTGCGCTGCCACGAGGTCCCGTTCATCACTGCGCGCAGTTTTAATTTTAATTTTTAGCGAATTCATGTAATCTGTAGAAGCAGATGAGATACATTCCCTAGGAGGAGTTTGTTGAAATACAAGGCGAAAAAGTGAAAAAATTCCATGAAAAACGGCCAAATTTGAAGGCACGCCACGGACACGCCCTTCAACGTACAGTCACAAATAACACGGCGTTGGTTGAGCCCCATTTTTTGACTGTACTGACCAATTGTGAAGCAGATCTGATAAATTCCCTAGGAGGAGTTCGTTCAAATACAAGGCGAAAAAAACGAAAATAAGACGACGGAATTCAAAACGGCCAACTTTGACGGCACGCCACGGACACGACCTTCAACGTACAGTCACAAATAACACGGCGTTGGTTCAGCTCCATTTCATGACTGTACTGACCAATTGTGAAGCAGATCCGATAAATTCCCTAGGAGGAGTTCGTTGAAATACAAGGCGAAAAAGTCAAATTTGCCTCCGAGAGTGAAAATGAAAAAAAGAAAATTTCCGACTTCCGGTAGGTTTTGGGGCATGGGTCCAAGAGGCTTTTCTGTAGGTATTGGCATGTTGTACGTGCATACCGAGTTTCATAGATATTGGTGAAACGTGGCGCAGGGGCTGGTTTTTAAAGTTCCTGTAGGGGGCGCTACAAACATGACAAACACGAAATTTGGTATGTGAGCTAGAGGCACCAGTTTACACGTGTCCTGTGAATTTCATATTCATAACTATTACACTCTCTGCAGAGTGATTTACCCTCCTCTGGCGGCCATGTTGTTTTTCCAATCGACGTAATTTGATTTGAGCAGTTAGAACTTTGGTCCCTAAAGGCCACTGAGTTGGTCCCGCTCAAATCAAACATTGCTTCTAGGAACTGTGGCTATTTTAGTAACAGGCCACGCCCATTTTGAAGCCACGCCCCATAATTTTTTTTTTTTACTCTATCTTGTTGAGAATTTGATTCTGAACAACTTTTGTATCTGGGTCAACATCATAGGAGTGAAAGTTGATGTTGATATGAGCAATTAAAGATTTTAGCGTTTTTAACCACACCCCTTTTGGCTCATGGGTGCTTTAAACTTTATTGTACAGACTAATCCTTATGGTATATTGAAGATAATTGGCCGGAGATGATATGTGCCAAAGGATTTTTGTCAAAGTCGAAAAACCTGGGATCCTTTGGCAATTTGCTGTTTTTAACATAATTCAAAATGGCGGAAAATCTGACAACCCGGAAATTTTCAGTTCAAGAGACTTTTTTGTTCATCATGAGGATTTGCATGTGAGTGCAAAGTTTCATGAGTGTAGGTCAAACCGGTGGCGCGTGCTGCTTGTGCGAAGTTTGCACTTTTGAACAGTTGGTATAGCGCCACCTTGGGGCGAATGTGAATTTGACGCATAGAATATCTAATTTACAGCAGTCCCCACAAATGCACCAAGTAAAATTTGCTTTTCGTATGTGTTCAGGGGGGGAAAAATGCAGTCGAAAAGGAGGGAAAAGAAGAATAATAATCGGACCAATAACAATAGGGACCTTGCAGGTTCTGCTCGGTCCCTAATAATGAATTAGATGGGGAAAGTGCATGCAAAAATAGACTTCCCTATCTCTATCTCAACCGCCTGACCAGGACGGCCCTTAAACCCTCTCTCTCTCTCTCGCTCTCTCTCTCTCTCTCTCGTCTCCCGGCAGATCGACCCCGACGTGTGTGAGGACCAGAGCATGAACCCGGAGAGGAAGAAGTTTAAGCTGAAGGAAGTGCATCTCACCAAGCTGCTGTCCACCAAGGCATTCCACCTTCTTACTGTCTCACTATGCTGCACGCCGCTTCTGCCCACACTAACCACGAGAAACATCCGATCACGACCGTAGGACGATTGCTGGAGCAGTCTGTCCTTACTGTAGGACTCACACACAGTATTTATCACATGCATTGCGCCCGGTGCTGGTTTGAACACTGTCTCGCTCCCCCCTCCCCCTCCCCACCCCCCCAAGGTGGCGGTCCACTCCTACGTGGTGAACCTGTTTCGGGGGATCTGGGGCGTGGGCCCCGGCAAAGCCCCCCCCGCCATCAAACACTTCTTCGACTTCCTGGACGGCCAGGCGGCCCGGATGAAGATCACCGACCCAGAGGTCCTGCACATCTGGAAGACCAACAGGTGCGTTCCGTCTTTATTCGGTCTCTCTCTTGTCTCTTGTCTCTCTCACTCTCACTATTACTCTCTCTCTCTTACTCTGCGGCTGGAGCTTTAGGAAGCGAGAGCGACGGCGTCACTACCAAACGACTATTGGAGCGCAGCCTAGAACGAGTACATGTTTTGAGCGATGTTTGACCCGGTAGAGACAACCTTTTCAGTGCCTCATGTCTGCCTCTGCCCCCCCCACCCCCCCCAGCCTGCCGCTGCGCTTCTGGGTGAACATCCTGAAGAACCCCCAGTTTGTGTTCGACATGGACAAGTCGGACCACCTGGACGGCTGTCTGTCCGTCATCGCTCAGGCCTTCATGGACTCCTTCTCCCTGACGGACACCCAGCTGGGCAAGGTGGGGCTACAGAGACCGCGGCGTGTGGTCGTGCTGCCCCCGTTGGCTGTGTGATGTGCATAGGTCTACGTAGCTTGCATTTCGTCGTCCTTCAGTGTATCAGGTGTCAGGTGTCAGTCAGGCCTGACGGTATTTGTTTGTTTTGTAAGGATTCTAACGGGGCAGTGTTCACATCATACTTTGTCCGTACCGTTGCAGGGTCACGTTAGATGCACGTATCTGTTTTGCGACTGTTATGGTCACGTTGTGTGCAAGGGGGGGCATTGCCTCTTTTGAATAGTGTTTTTCTCTAATAATCGTCATATCCTTCAGTCATATTTAACTTGCACTACAAGCGCTCTGACCGAGACCAACATAGAGGTCTGTTTTATGAGGGAGTGTATCTAAACCGGGTGATACTGAAACCCATCCCATGACCGAATCTGTTCAATTAAAGTTAAATCGTTCTTTTTAAATGTCTTTTGTTTCAGCACGCGCCCACCAATAAGCTTCTGTACGCCAAGGACATCCCTCAGTTCAAACAGGAGGTGAAAGCGTACTACAAATGTGTCCGGGAACAGCAGCCAGTCACCACGGCTGAATTCAAGGACTTCCTGCTAGAAGAGTCAAAGGTGCGTTTTTTTTTTACAGCCTTTTGTGTTTTATATAAACGACCATATTTGGTGTGACCCCCCCCCCTACCCACGCTAACGACGTTCCTGTTCGAACAGAAACACGACAACGAGTTCAACGAAGCGGCGGCTCTCCGGGAGCTCTACAAGTTCATTAATCAATATTTCACGGAGGTAAGACCCTTTTTTTTTTCTTCTTTTAATCGTGGTGTGGATGCAGGCGAGGCCACACGCCAAACTGATCCCGACGCGTCTCTTTTTTCCGGTTCGTTCTTCTCGTCTGTGGCTCACACATCCTGTCGCAGAGGCTTGGCTTCTTGCGGTTGTTCAGGTTGCCATGGTTGCCACTCTTAACACTCTTCCTGCGCTCACTTTCTTCTCCCAACAGATCGAGCAGAAACTGGAGCACAATGGCGCCCCCGCTGGGCTTAAAGAGCAACTGCAGCAGGTCAAAAATCAGTTTGATGGACTGAAAAGCTGCTCTTGGGACTGATCGAACACATGCAAAAGTGGCTTTATTTGCATCTCTTTGTTATCGCAGTTACGCTCTTAAAAGACTTCCTGTGTCAACAGTCAAATGAGTTCTCGGAAGGGATGAGAAGAGGGAAAACAATGTTATTTATCGTTGAAATCTCTTGCGAATGGGACCGGTGAGCACTGCTTTAGTTTGGACACACTCCTCTCGTAGGCCATGGTCAAATTGCAGGTGTACACGGTTTGTATTATCCTTCTGCTAATAATTGACCCAGTGACAATGTATGCTAACTTATAACTTATGGCACATATTTTGAAAGCCCTTGCAGCTAAAATGCCGTACACTGTACTTTTCTTTATTTTACCAATTGTTTTATGTTCTTATGAGCATTGTGCTAACTGAGAACATATGTAGAGGTGTGTTGTACAAGATGATAATATGAATAGAAGATAATGTAATGTGATTTTTTTAGACATCAATTATGAGTTAATAAGTATTTTGCCTCAAAACGGATAGAAAAGCTGTCTCCTGCCTGTAATACATTCATTAAGCGATTTATGACCAAGGAGGTTTCAGTTCTTAACAGAGATCTGAGCACCGTCACTTTTTAAAATACCTTTTTATTAGTTATTTATTAT
This sequence comes from Micromesistius poutassou, assembly GCF_964030765.1. Classification (NCBI taxonomy): domain Eukaryota; kingdom Metazoa; phylum Chordata; class Actinopteri; order Gadiformes; family Gadidae; genus Micromesistius; species Micromesistius poutassou. Next base: position 243,364 of record NC_140292.1, read on the forward strand.
TATTATTACTACTGTGAAAGGAAAGGTGTGGATGCAATATGAAGCAGAACCAGGCCAGCCTAGTCACGGATAATATGGTCAAGGTTTCGAATGTGAAGCTGTGTAGGTAAGAAAAATAAAACCAAACACTTGTTTTGCCAACAACTGTGCATATATAATCAGGAAAAAAATAAAATAATAAGAAATAATAAGAAATAAATGTATTGCAATTTTCACGATAAAACTAATTTTCAAGCAAATCTAATGACTTTTTGTCTGTTAGCGGTAGCCTGTTGCTTGTTTACTTCATGGCAGCCATTCTCCTTGCTGTTCAACTCAACTCCAGACCATTTCTCACTTAAGCAGGTTGTTTCATGGAAGCGTTGTAGGCAACTGAAATAGTACGAAAATGTACAAAATAGATCGGATCTGTAAAAATCGGTGTTTCAATCTATCAAACCAATCATGCAAGATAAGAAATCACTAGGACTCACGCAGCCCATGTCCTTATCTTAGTGGAGAAGACCAGAGGTCTTTAATGGCCTTTAATCAGGCCAGAGGTCAGGACTGTCCGACCGACTGTCGGTGGTACGAGGGTTACAATCAATATCAGTTCATTGACTAATCCTAGCTGGTTGGCAGAATGTAAACTCGAGTACTCTTTTAGTGTTACATTTAAGCACTGGCTCACGACCGGCTGTGGAATGTTCTCGTTATACCACGGTTGGGCTTAGTACGACAATGTTTTAAAATCTCTGGATTGCATGGAGTGCATTGATCGACTTAACACGTGGTCAGTCAAAAAAGGTTTTTTTTTTTTATTCAGGTTCAAACTACTTTCTACCTTTACATCAACCTAGCAAATTGTCAAGTATAAAGACGATGTGCAATGCAGAGCGTGAAGCTTCGGCCCTGGCCCGGAGTCACTGTAAACATCTCACACCTTCGCCGAATGTGACGATAGCACCTGAGTGTTTGTCTGGTTGGCCATCATCAAAGAGGAGTAATAGTTGTCATCCCTCACCACAATATAAAACATTAAAAATATTTTTTTTTTTCATCAGTTTGGATGTATAATCCAATAAATATTGTAATTTTTTTTTTACAGTAACATTGTTGAACTCATTGATTCATCTGAACCAGAATAATCTATTGCCATTACTCCTGATGCCAGTGCTACTTACTGGTACGAGTCTCTGTATATTGGGGTCGATTTGGGGGTTCAGAATGCTACTGATACTGGTTATAGTCTCTGTATATGGGGGTTCAGAGGTCCCAAGTTTAGGAGTCTGTGTGGGGTGGAGGTCAGGGTACCGGGGGGGGGTCAAGGGGTATAGCCCTAAGGCGGTGAGGTCGAGAGCCCAAAAGGGGGAAGTCCAGGAGGAGTTCAGGCGACAGGGTCGGGGGTCAGAGGTCAGGAGCGTCCGGCGATGTCCTGGTCCCTGTGTGCGGGCGGTCCCAGCTCCTCCATCTGGTGGTGCTGGACGCTCTCCAGCTCCTCCAACCGGCGGTGGAGCAGGGACACCTCACGCTGGTGCTGCTCCTCCTGGGGGGGGAGACACAGCCGTTCACATTTAGCCATTCCGTTTAGCCGACGCTTTTATACAAAGTGGCTTACAACAAAAGCAGGGCCGGATTAATAAATGTTGAGTGCTTGTAATTCTCTTTTTTTTTTTTTTAAACCACACTCGTGGTTTCTTTGACCGGACATATTCGCAGATTATTATCTGCGCTCACTCTGAAATGTTCTAACATGAGGCCCCCTGGTGGCGAGGGCCGGGGCGGCAGCCCTTGAAGCCCATTGTCTTAATCCGGCCCTGACAATAAGTAATAAGAGACAATATATCTCTGTCGGTACAGTAAGGATGTTCATAGAACCTGAAGTGCCAAGCACCAACAATCGCCAGGTTAACCCATTACGTATGTATTAGGTATACAACAAAGATAGCTAGGATAACAGCTACACAATGCTAAGTACTGTTTTTAAGTGCAAGGAGGTTGACCATACAATAAGTGCGTACATTAAGTGCCAGGACGTACAACAAACAATACGTGCGTATATTAAGTACCAGGACTACAATAACAACACTGCCGATGGATACTGGGAACTGGGGATCTGTCGGGGACGTGAGCATCCCTCTTATCTAGGGCTCTACCGCCCCCTACTGGATGCATCGCCCTCATGCAGGCAGTCAGGATAACAAACCTTCAATACTGTTTCATTCACTCCCACGCTTATTGAAACTGAAGATTTTGAACTGAAGATTTTCGTTTGAACGGTGAGAACGACAAAGCGATGTTCATTTTGTACAAAACAAGACTTGGAAAAACCGGTGTAGTGTTGACTTCAAGTCAAGTGGATAAAAGTTTCGTCGGTTTGTAGAGAGCGTCCGTACCGTGATCTGGGCCGAGGGCGGTGGGGGGGGGAGCGAGGTCGAGGGAAGGAAGGCGGGGCCTGTGCCGGTGGGAGCCTGGTGGCCCAATAGGAGGTGGCGGAACTCGCTGTGTCGTCGCTGGAGTTCCTTGAGCCGGCGGTTGAGATTGGCTTGTTCCTCGGAGTGGGAGGGACGCCTGGGGGGAGAGGGGGGGGGGGGTGATCAGTAGAGTGTGTGTGTGTGTGTGTTGAAACTGTGAAATACTTTCACTGATATTGTTTGTGTGTGTGTGTGTGTGTGTGTGTGTGTGTGTGTGTGTGTGTGTGTGTGTGTGTGTGTGTCTGTGTGTCTGTCTGTCTGTCTGTCTGTCTCTCTCTCTCTCCTGGCTGCTCCCACCTCTTGGCCGCGCTGCTCTCCAGCTCCAGCTCCGCCACCCGGGCCTCCAGCAGCTGGATCTTGTTGTGCAGCCGCTTCTCCTTGTTCTCCGTCTGCGCCTTGCGCTGTGACGCCACAGGAGACACACGGGGATCAGCGACCACACACACACACACACACACACACACACACACACACACACACACACACACACACACACACACACACACACACACACACACACACACACACACACACACACACACACACACACACACACACACAATAACAATGAAAGTAATTTACAGTTTCAATGACACACAACCACTCACACACTAACGGTGAAAGTATTCACAGTTTCAACCACACACACACACACACACACACACACACACACACACACACACACACACACACACACACACACACACACACACACACACACACACACACACACACACACACACACACACACACACGATGAGTTGGCGGCGAGTGCAGCAGCTCAGAGGCCTCGCCGGTCTCCCTCCGGTCTCTCCCTCCGGTCTCTCCCTCCCTGGGCCCCCGGTGGTGCGGCGGGGCGGCGGCGGCGTACCTTCTTCTGGGCGGTGGCGGCGCGGTGCAGCCTCTCCTTGGCCTGGCCGTACTTGTGCTGCAGCCGGTCCTGCTCCTCCTGCAGGCCGTGCTTCTCCTCCAGCCACTGCACCTGCCGCTCCTCCAGGAGCCTGGGGCGGGGGGGTGGGGGTGGCGGAGTGAGGAAGTGTCTTTACTTTAGGGACACACTGCTACTTCTGAGCTCCATGTTGACGCCAGGACCGCAGAGTCGCTCACCAGCCTCCGCAAAAGACTCAAGACTCACTTGGTCAGAGTTCACCTGGACTCTGCATAGCCTTCCCCCTTACCCCCCCCAATATTTACATTTACATTTAGCAGACGCTTTTATCCAAAGCGACTTACAACGGTTAATACACACCGACGGCGTGAGTCGACCACGCAAGGTGACAGCCAGCTCGTCAGGAGCAGTCAGGGGTTAAGTGTCTCGCTCAGGGACACCTCGACACTAGGAGGAGCCGGGGATCGAACTAGCAACCTTCCGGTTACAAGTCAACCTGCTCTACCTCCTGAGCCAAGCCGAGTCCCCCACACCCCATCTTACGCACTTATTGTATGTTATACGTCCTGGAACTTACAAATAGTACTTAGTTGTGTAGCGTCTTATCCTAGCTATCTCTGTTGTGTGCGGGGGAACGGGTTAACCCAGTGCTTGGCGCTTGGTTCTATGAACATCCTCACACCGTACCCACGGCGATATATATTTGTTACTCACCGTTCGGCGTCGTGCTGGCTCCTCTCCGCCTGGGCGCGGGCCGTCCTCAGCTCCTCCCGGAGGACGTCCTGGGCGTCTTTGAGCCGCTGGTTGGAGGCCTGCAGGCCCCCCTCGGCGTGGGCCAGGGTCCCCAGCCGCACCCCCAGCTCCTGGTTCTGCTGTGAGGAGGAGGAGGAGGAGGAGGAGGGGGGGGAACACATGGAGCGTTAGCATTAGCATAGTTAGCTTGAAGCACAGCAGCGCCCCTGATGCTGATGTGTTCTACATGAATCGAGGGCAGGAAACCCCAGCCCTGTAAGCAGACCCTAAACCCTACCCCATACCCTAGAACCAAAAACATAACCCTACAACCTAACCCAAATAGGAAACCCTTACCCTTAAACTAAACCCTTAGGAAACCCCAACCCTTTAACCACACCCTTTGGAAACAATGACCCTAGAACCAATAACCAAACCCTAAACCCTAACCCTAATAGGAAACCCTAACCCTAATAGGAAACCCTAAACCCTAACCCTAATAGGAAACCCTAACCCTAATAGGAAACCCTAACCCTAATAGAAACCCTAAACCCTAACCCTAATAGGAAACCCTAACCCTAAACCCTAACCCTAATAGGAAACCCTAACCCTAATAGGAAACCCTAAAGCCTAACCCTAATAGGAAACCCTAACCCTAATAGGAAACCCTAAACCCTAACCCTAATAGGAAACCCTAACCCTAATAGGAAACCCTAACCCTAATAGGAAACCCTAAACCCTAACCCTAATAGGAAACCCTAACCCTAAACCCTAACCCTAATAGGAAACCCTAACCCTAAACCCTAACCCTAATAGGAAACCCTAACCCTAATAGGAAACCCTAAAGCCTAACCCTAATAGGAAACCCTAACCCTAATAGGAAACCCTAAACCCTAACCCTAATAGGAAACCCTAACCCTAATAGGAAACCCTAAACCCTAACCCTAATAGGAAACCCTAACCCTAACCCTAATAGGAAACCCTAACCCTAAACCCTAACCCTAATAGGAAACCCTAACCCTAATAGGAAACCCTAACCCTAATAGGAAACCCTAACCCTAATAGGAAACCCTAACCCTAATAGGAAACCCTAAAGCCTAACCCTAATAGGAAACCCTAACCCTAAAGCCTAACCCTAATAGGAAACCCTAACCCTAAAACCTAACCCTTAGGAAACCCTAATACCCAAAAGGGAATCCCTCAGACCTAACCCAGGGCAGGACTGACCCACAGACGGGTCATCATGAGACTAAACCAGGCGGGTGTTTACCCGTCTGAGGTCGTCCAGCTCCTCCCTCCTCCTCTCCAGCTCCTCCAGGTGGGCGGTCTGCTGGAGCAGCTTGGTCCTGGGGAGCAGAACCAGCGCGGCGTCAGTCTACTGATCCACACACACACACACAACAGATGTCAGGGAGCGCCAACCTCTTACCACACACTGAAAAAAAACTATCTGGGGAACTGTGGCTCGTGCCGTCCTTTCCGGGCTCTCGCGACCGGAGTCTTCCACGAGGCTGGGCAGGTCTGGCGCTAAAGCAAGCGAGCCGGTCACGTGTTTTGGGGGGGGGAGTGGCTTCGGAGGAAGGGTTGTTGTGTGCGTCTTTGGTTGGATGCTTTCAAAATCTAGCTGGTTTACCGGCAATTACTAACCCTATGTCAAGGATAATAGCCTGACATTTTGTAATTGTTTTAGAATACATTCACCGCCAACATTGGTGGATAAAAAAAAAAATGCATATGTTGAAAAATATGTATGTAAACATAAAAAAAACAAAAGAAAACAAAAAAAGAAATCGATTTGGAAGCCACTGCATAGTGAAACAAAGCAAGGCGAGCAGACCTGAGGTTCTGTAGTTCTTTGCGAGCCGACTCCTCCCCCAGCTGGGCGCCGCGGAGACGCTCCTCCCACTCCTCTCTGTGGGCGTGGCCAGCGGAGTCCTGCAGCGCCCTCTGCTGCTCCAGCTCTGACAGGCGGCTCTCCAGCTCCAGCCTGACCGGAAACAGACCAATCGGAATCCGCTTCAAAAGTAGCATTCATCACAAGTAAATGTATTGAATGTAATGATGATGAACTGATCTCAGACAGGCTGCAAACGTTGCCACTGAGGATGATATAAGTGGTGGGTCAAAGAGGCATTATGGTGTGAATAAGTATCAGGTGTCGTTTATTTCATAATTCAATAACACGCAAGTTTAAGCAAGCGCTCCGATTGGTCAATTCCCATTCTCGAGCGTGTTTAAATGCCTGGTGAAAGAACGGACAAAAAGACCTAATTATATACCTAATGCCTAATTGCAGAAAGTATCGCTACGCTAACTAGCCGAAACTACTTTCATGAGCCTAGTTTCCATAACAACGTTCAACTGACCAAGAGTCGGCTATCGTTACTATAGGAACTATTTTCTGAGGGAGATGAACTCGGGCAGAAAGCTTGGATTTGAGGGCAGATTAACCCACAATATGAAAATATTTTACAATATTGTTGATGATGAAGATGGTTTGTGTTATTGAATCGCAATCTTACACTCGATGGCGTTCTTGAATGTCATTATGGGTATACTTGAAGCACAGGACTTCGGAACTCGGCGCAAGCGCCTCGTTCCTACGGCTGTGCTTCGCACAGAACGCCATCTTGTGTAAGATTGCTTAATTAAAAAATGTGAAATCAAAGTTTATTTCTTAAATGTGTGTGTGTGTGTGTGTGTGTGTGTGTGTGTGTGTGTGTGTGTGTGTGTGTGTGTGTGTGTGTGTGTGTGTGTGTTTCTCCTACTTCTCCTCGTGCAAGATGGCCGTCTTGTGGAGCTCCTCCTCGCGGGCAGCCTGCACCCGCCGCACCATCTCCCTCTCCTTCTCCACCAGCACCTCCTTCTGCCGCTCCCCGCTGGCCCTCAGCACCTCCACGTCCGTCTGCAGAGCTGGAGAGGGAGAGAGACAGAGAGGGAGAGAGAGAGAGAGAGGGAGGGAGACAGAGAGAGGGAGGGAGAGAGAGAGACAGAGAGAGAGGGAGGGAGACAGAGAGAGAGAGACAGACAGAGCGAGAGACAGAGAGAGAGGGAGGGAGACAGACAGGGAGAGAGACAGAGTCATTTTCTTACTGCCAATAGTTTTTAAAGTCTTGCATGTGTTTTCATCTTTGTGTTACTATTTTCAATTAGTATCCAACTGTTTTAATTTGGATAGTAATAATATATGCTTCTTCATTTAATTTAAATAGTAATAATATATGCTTCTTCATTTAATTTAAATAGTAATACTATATGCTCATTCATTTCATTTGGATAGTAATAATATATTTCAAAAACATCTCAGCACTCGTTTTTTAGTGCTCCCGTCACGTGTTGTGATGAATGCATCACGGGAATTAACGGGAATGGAGAAAAGAGAAGCAAGGCTCCCATAGCAACTAACGGGGAATCCTTTAAGGCGTTGTTAAGCAGGTGGGGGTGAGGAACCTTTCCCAAGCGGGCCGACCAACAGAGAGCCTGTCTGTTGACAGCCTGTCTGTTGACACCCTCCCTTGGGCAAGATTCCATTGATGTTCAAACCCACAACCATTCCACTCTATTTCTATTCAGACCCCCTAACCACCGTCAGAGTGAAACACTATTGTGTGTGTGTGCGTGTGTGTGTGCGCGTGCGTGCCTGTGTATGTGTGTGTGTGTCAGAGTGAGTGTGTGTGTGTGAGTCTGAGTGAGTGTGTGAGTGAGTCTGAGTGAGTGTGTGTGTGAGTCTGAGTGAGTGTGTCAGAAAGTGTGTGTGTGTGTGTGTGTGTGTGTGTGTGTGTGTGTGTGTGTGTGTGTGTGTGTGTGTGTGTGTGTGTGTGTGAGAGTCTGAGTGAGTGTGTGTGTGAGTCAGAGTGAGTGTGTGTGTGAGTCAGAGTGAGTGTGTGTGTGAGTCTGAGTGAGTGTGTCAGAAAGAGTGTGTGTGTGTGTGCCTGTGTGTGTGCATGTGTGTGCGCCTGTGCTTGCGTGTGTGTGTGTGTCTACCGTCTATCTGGCCCTGCAGGCCGTCCCTCTCCCTCTCCAGCTCCCCCTTGCTGCGGGCGCACTCCAGCCTGACGGTGGCCAGGTCCAGCTTGTGGGAGTGCTTCAGGCCCTCCACCTGGGGAACCAATCACAGACACGCCTCAGACGCTGCGGCTACGGCGAGGCGGTTCTCATTAACACTCGGGACGGGAGGTCAGAGTTTATAACCGGAGGATTTTCAGTTAACGACGTTTGGGAAAATGTCCGCTGATTTCTGTCGGCTGATTTTGGGGCTGTGACAGACACTGTCCTGAATCAGACACAACGGTTACAAAATCAGAGCAGTACATTCGTTAGTACAGGTGTGCTTCACTGACACCCCCCCCCCCACCAATAGGGGGCGGTATAGCATCCCACGAGAACTGGAAATGGATCGTCTGCGGTTGGAAATAGAGTACATAGTTGTGCCAAACGCTGCAGTTTAAAGGTGACATATTAAACCACCAGGTGTGAGTGTGATTAACCGCTACAAGCCGTTTTTGAAAATCGGCCTCTACGGACGTCACAGGACATGCCCACTTGTGATGTCAGAAGAGGACGATTTTCAAAACGGCTCGTAGGCAGATTTGGGGTTGGTGACCTAAACCCTGGATGACCGGCCCCAGGTCAGGGGTCACAGGTTTAGATTTACATTGAGGGCTTTTATCCAAAGCCACTTACTTTAATAAGTGACATTTGTCATCTTTACTGTCGGTACAGTAAAGATGTTCATAGAACCAGGTGCAAGTACTAACAATCGCCAGGCCAACCCATTCCCTGTATACAGATGATACACAATTAAGTACTATGAATAAATGCAACGTACATTAAGTGCGTTCATTAAGTGCCAGGACGTACAACCGACAATAGTGGGCGGGGCGGGGCGGGGCGGGGGGGGAGTGTGTGAGAGGTGAGAGGTCGGAGGTCAGAGGTGAGCGTACCTGGGAGGTGAGGCTGTTGACCTCCCTCTCGGCCTTGTGCAGGCGTCCGGTCAGCTGGGTGTTCTGCTCGTAGGCCAGCCGCGTCTCGCTCTCCACGCGCTCCAGCTGCGACCGCACCGACTGACGCTCCGCCTGCGTGGACGACCAGCCAATCAGGACATGGATCCAAGCCAGCATCATACATCAACATCAACGACATCATAATTAATAAAGAAACAGCCCAACAACCCCATCAATGAGAAGATTAGTCAAAACATCAACGATCGCCACCGGTCACTAGCCAATCACAGCCAGTCAAAATCAGTCACTACCAAACACAACCAATCAACCACTCAATCAGTCAACAGCCGGTTGTGACTGGCTAGGGACTGATTTTGACTGGTTTCAAAATCAGTCAATAACAGTCACTAATTTTGACTTGTTATAATCAGTCAAAATCTGTCTTATTATGTGATTGTGATTGTAAGTAACCAATCACAACCAGTCAAAATCAGTCACTAGCCAATCACAACCAGTCAAAATCAGTCACTAGCCAATCACAACCAGTCAAAATCAGTCACTAGCCAATCACAACCAGTCAAAATCAGTCACTAGCCAATCACAACCAGTCAAAATCGGTCACTAGCCAATCACAACCAGTCAAAATCAGTCGCTAGCCAATCACAACCAGTCAAAATCAGTCAGCCAATGGGAGGCCCCCCCGGGTCTTACCTCCAGGGACTTGAGGGCAGCCTGGGCCTCGGCCAGCTGCCTCACCTGGATGCGCTGCACGTTGTCCGCCTGCTGGCCCGAGTTGTCCCGCTGGGCGCGGAGCTCCGCCCCCTCGGCCTCCATGCTCTTGAGCCGCAGGTGGAGCTGGGCCTTCTCCCGGAGCAGGCCCTCCACCCGCCGGCCCGCCGCGCCGGGGTCCGCGCCCCGGTGCTGCGCCACCAGGTCGTCCTTCTCCCGCTCCAGGTGGGACAGCTGGACCCCCGCACACGGACCACACACACACACACACGTCAGAGGGGGTGTGTGTGTGTGTGTGTGTAATATCTTAACCTATCATGTAGGTTGTTGTGTGTAAGCTTCTTCCCAAAATGTTTGGATCTTGTTCCCCTTCTTTGTAAATTTGGATCCAAATGAAAGCATTTCAGTGTGTGTGTGTGTGTGTGTGTGTGTGCACTGCAGACAGGTGGACATAAATTACTTCAAGTCCCCTAACACACACACACACACACACACACACACACACACACACACACACACACACACACACACACACACGTTGGTGCTTGTGAGGGTGGAGCTTGTGAGGGAGGTGCTTGTGAGGACGGACACACACACACACACACACACACACACACACACACACACACACACACACACACACACACACACACACACACACACACACACACACACACACACACACACACACACACACACACACACCTGGGCCTCAAAGTGCATGTTCCTCTCCTCCAGCGTGCGGGCGCTCTCCTGCTGCTGGTGCTCCGCCCGGGCCTGCAGGAGGGTGTAGCTGTAGCGCAGCTTGTTGTACTCCGCCCGGTACCGCTCCGCCTCCTGTCACACACCGACACCACAACACCACCACACCACACTTTAACACAACAGCCACGGCCCCACGGAGCATACACAACACTTTAACACAACAGCCACGGCCCCACGGAGCATACACAACACTTTAACACAACACCCACAGCCCCACGGAGCATACACAACACTTTAACACAACAGCCACGGCCCCACGGAGCATACACAACACTTTAACACAACAGCCACGGCCCCACGGAGCATACACAACACTTTAACACAACAGCCACGGCCCCACGGAGCATACACAACACTTTAACACAACAGCCACGGCCCCACGGAGCATACACAACACTTTAACACAACACCCACAGCCCCACGGAGCATACACAACACTTTAACACAACAGCCACGGCCCCACGGAGCATACACAACACTTTAACACAACAGCCACGGCCCCACGGAGCATACACAACACACCTGTTCAAATGACCATCTTTTAACCTAGCTTTTATAGGACGCACTTTGAAAGTCTTCACTTCACCCTGTCGTCTGTTGTTTTACTGGTCTTATACTCTTAAATACAGTTTGTTTTACATCGCGTTCCAGGCAACCCGTAACCCGTGTTTTTCACAACCTTCTGCCCTTCAGCTCCATTTTTGTAGCTGTATAGATGTGTAATAGTGATACACACACAGATACTCGGAGTTTGACGGTGCAGAGATATGCAAAAACCGAGAGAGTTATAGAATGACAAACAGTAGACAGTAGGGGTGCAATGACGCGCGTGTTCAGACCGAAATATTTCGGTACGGGTCTAACGGTTCGATGCACGTTTCATTTCGGTACATACCGAATTATGTTTTTATTGACTATCACACTCTGTGAGTGTCTTGTCTTGTCCTGATGTTTTGTGTTGAGGCCCACGATGGAAATAAGTCCTGGACTTTATTGTGTTTTTATCCTCAGTTGTATTTATATTGATGCCTTTTCATTTGTGTTAGGCATTTATTTGATACAATTTAATAAATTAAATCAAAATCAAATTGTTTAATAAAATAATAAAAACTGCTGTACCGAAAAACATACCGAACCGTGACTTAAAAAAACCGAGGTACGTACCGAATCGTGACTTAAGTGTATCGTTACACCCCTAGTAACGATAGACGAGATAAGACGACATAACACAGCTAGCCAGGCAAGACAGACAGACAGACAGACAGACAGACAGACAGACAGACAGATGCCGATCTGCAAAAATATGGCTGCACGATAAATTTCATATTAATCATAATATGTATTTTAGCCTCTGCAGTGTGCTACAACTCAACTCAGCTATAAAAATAACACAAATTAAATGAATAAAAACTAATGAATCTGTATGGGGCACAATCCCAGCGCGAGGCTAAATGACGGCCGTGCTGACGGCGGGGCGCTGACCTCCTCCAGCTTGTTGAAGCGCTCTCTGACCGGAGCCTCCATCTCCTGCTGGAGCTGAGCCCGCAGCAGGTCCAGCCTCTGGGGGGTCATCACCTAGGCAACGCACACACACACACACACACAACCAATCAGAACACGAGGGGTGTGCATCTTTTCGCATCCCATGATTCAATTTGGTTTCAATTCTTGGGATTCAAAAATCGATTCTCTCACACACACACACACACACACACACACACACACACACACACACACACACACACACACACACACACACACACACACACACACACACACACACACACACACACACACACACACACTTTTGAGGGTGGAGCTTGTGAGGGTGGAGCTTGTGAGGGAGGTGCGTGTGGGGGAGGAGCTAGCTTGTGAGGGCGGAGCCTGTCATGGCGGTGCCTGTGGGAGGTGGAGGAGGTGGAGGAGGCGGTCACCTGCAGGCGGCTCTCCTCCAGCGCGCGGGTCTTGTCCAGCAGCTCCCCCCGCAGCTCGGCCAGCAGCAGCTGCAGCTTCTCCTGCCGGGCGGTGCGCTCCGCCAGCAGCCCCCGCAGCTCCGCCTGGGCCCGCGAGCACTCCTCCTGCAGCCTGGAGGGGGGCGCACACACACACACACACACACAGGTACACACACACACACGCAGGTACACACACACACACACACACACACACACACACACACACACACACACACACACACACACACACACTTAATTCAGACGACATGTAGCCCATGACACAAAAACAACAATCAGCAAAATAGCACAAACAATAAGATACAACCTTACTACTGACAACCTACAGCTAACTAATAAACCATTTCCTCTGACAGCCACTCTACTAATACACTCCAGGTGTCGAGTGAGAGGGGGTCTTCAGACCAGAGTGAGAGGGGGTCTTCAGACCAGAGTGAGAGGGGGTCTTCAGACCAGAGTGAGAGGGGGTCTTCAGACCAGAGTGAGACGTCTTCAGACCAGAGTGAGAGGGGGTCTTCAGACCAGAGTGAGACGGTCTTCAGACCAGAGTGAGACGGTCTTCAGACCAGAGTGAGAGGCGGTCTTCAGACCAGAGTGAGAGGGGGTCTTCAGACCAGAGTGAGACGGTCTTCAGACCAGAGTGAGACGGTCTTCAGACCAGAGTGAGAGGCGGTCTTCAGACCAGAGTGAGAGGGGGTCTTCAGACCAGAGTGAGAGGCGGTCTTCAGACCAGAGTGAGACGGTACCTGGCGTGCTCGGCCTTCAGCGTCTGGTAGTTCATCTTGTGGTTCTCACAGCGCATCCTCTCATCGATGAGCATCTTCTGCAGCTCCATCTCCGACCCCCCCGGCCCGGCGGACGCACCCAGGGCGGAGGCACCCAGGGCCGGGGTCCCCGGGCCGCAGGGCCCCCCGGGGAGCTGGGGGGCGGACTGGCTGAGCAGTGCAGAGGGGTTCATCTCATCCCTATGGAATTAGAAGAAAAAAAAACGTGAGAACCGTAAGCATCCGGGAATGAGGGGTAACTCCGAAGAACGACAAGGTTCGTTAAAGCCTCTTCCAAACACACATCCAACATGTATAACGTTACAAAGAAAAGATCGACCCACATTGAAGCGAGTTGAATATCCACCGGGTCTATAAGAGCTGCCGAGACGCCACTGCGTTGGGGAATAAGCCGACAATGACTGACTATAACACAAGTCTGCGTGTCTGCTGTGTTTTGTGGCTGGCTGTTACCATGGTGGCTCGGGTCGAGTCCCCTGCCTGCCAGCCGGGGCTGCTTGACGCTGCCGGGCGAATTAACGGCGAATCAAGCTCAAGTGATTACGGAGCTACACCCACAAGCCGGCTCTGTTGTGGATACGCGCTGTCTGCGGGGAACGATAAGAAGGAGCCCTTCACGGCGAGCAGGGAGAATGAAGTGCACACAATCAGAGAGCAGATGAACAGCACACAACCGCAGTGAACCATTCTGTTCATTGCCAGGCTGACACACAACAATCAGCACAGAGTGTCTTCCCTACTTAAGTTCAGGAAAGGGAACGCAGGGGAGATCGTGCGGGGATACATCGTAGAGGGGGCGTTTTATGTTTTATGTATGAAGGTGTTATTTAACTAATTGTGAGCGTACGTGTCGAACGAAGCTAGCGGGATAGCGACTCGCTCCAGTGGTCTTGTTTTTAAATGTGGCGCTCTGAGGCACATATAAACATAGAAGCTGCCTCAGCCCTGGGCTCGAACGTCAACGTCGCCGCCATCTTGGGGAGGCCAAGACTGTGCCTGTAAACAATAAACTAATAGAAGCTGCGGGAGCTGCGGTCCTTTCGATACCTCCACCGAATTAAATTAGGCGTTTTTTATTCAAGGGTTTATGATCGTCATTGAGTTAAAACAATACATCTCAATATTGTATTATATATATATATATATATATATATTTGATTTGTATATATACATTTTTTTTAAATCGCTTGAGCATGGTAAACGTTAGTGCTTACCTTTAAAAAGCAGTTTAAAGAGTTCATACAACCGATTTCAATGTGTTTTTTTTTTTTTCATAGGTTTATGAACGACGCTCCGCCGTTTACTTGTTATTGAATACAGGCCAGTATTGACCTCTCCAATATGGCGGCGACGTTAACGTGTCGCCGCACCGGGCCGAGGCTTCTATGTTTACACTTCTATGCTCCGTGACCCTCCTACCCGAGCTAACCGCACAGCTGAATTTGCTAACACTACCCGCAACTGCTCTTCGCATTTAACGATCTATGTCCAAACATCTCTAAGCCATCTCATTTATAACACCAGTGGTTGATATAAACTTTGGCTTTGCAAACGAAACAGTTGTGCAAGTAAATAGGCTTACCAACGGCAGAGGGGAACCTCTTCCTTGGTCTTGGGTTGTAGTCCGCGGGGCTTACTGATCCAACTACAAAAACCAACGGCATGATGGGAAATCCCAAGTCTTCGACAGCGCCTCCTGTGGAGAACAGTCGTGGTGCGCAAAGACCGGGGTTCGATTCCCAGACAGTAAGAAATATTTTTTTTAGGGAGGTTTTAATGAAGGCATCATTAAAGTTGTTAAATTTAATGGCACACTGTCTAGGCCTATAACGATTATTATATTTGGAAGACGACTATTTTGTCTCTAATTAAATAGGTGGTAGCCTACTGGGAGAGGTGGATACTGGTGTAGCACTATACTTATAGGCAAGGAAGAGATTGTGTCAAACTGAGTTTAGAAGAATTTTCCGTCCATGTTAGCATTCATGGGAATGAATGTGTAATTAACTCCTTTATTGAGCTGCAAAACTAAAAAACAACTACCTGAACTCCATTTGAATAAAATAAAATAAAAATCCTACATCATGTGACTACATCATCATGCTTAGTAAAATCAATGTTCATATTTGAGGTTGTAGGGAGAAAGCAATAGTACAATTCAATGGAATTGATATAAGCAGGTGTTCATGGGAATGAGAACAATAATTTCAGTCCATCAACAGTCAGTGTGGTTGAGGAGAAATATGGTGGATGTCTCCCTCATGTGGCAGCGAAATGCAATGACATCTTTTGACGAGCAGCTGTTTAAGCTGAACAGAAGGAAAAGAAGTGTATGTATTTATTTTTGTTTATTTTGTTACTCCGTATGATCTGCATATATCAACAATGTAACAATTAGGATCTCTGTTTAAAAACACAAACATTACAAGGATGAGGTTTAACATGTTAAACGTCAGTTACACACAGAGAACATCAGAAATTTGGCTTCATTTGGCAGCATTGTTTTGGGGTACAATGTCAAAAATAAAAGGTACTTGATGGATGGAGGCAGCGTTACAGTCATGATTCACTCACTCACCCACTTCTGCACGGGAAAAAATCTCTCTTAAAGACCTCAGGACACAACAAATCAGATTCAACACTATATATATATATATATATACAACTAGGTCTATTCAATCAAACCATGCGTTTCAGTTGACAATTTCCTTTTTCTTTTTTTCCAGCAGTCCGTAATAGT
>NC_140292.1:264372-283857 GCF_964030765.1 Micromesistius poutassou
TGATGTTTACGCTCCAACGGTTAAAGGGACAAGGGACTCTCTCCCTGTCAGGCTCTCTCTGCACGTGGGCTCAGAGGCGGTGGTGGGGGTGTAGGGTGGGGGTGTAGGGTGGGGGTGCAGGGTGGGGGGGGGGGGGTGGGGAATCCCTGCTGCCATCTGGACAGCTGTTCCCTGTTCACGGGGGAGGGGGGGGGGTCAACGCCGCTGTGTTCTGTGTCATGGCGTTGCCGAGCGGGGGGATATTTTGGTGACAGCGCCGAGGTCAGCAGAACCTCCCAAAGCCGTAATCTGCGGCGGACGGATGGCAGGGGGTTGTTGTTTGGGTCGCCGCCCGGTTGGGTCGTCGCCCGGGGCAACCAGGGGGGGGGGGAAGCTGAGCAAGCGTTTCCACGGCGATTTCCAAATAGGTTTAGCGCAGAGTGAACGCTCAGACTCTGCGCTGTGAGGCTGCGTTTCTCTTTGTCTCGTTCGTTTGTGTCGTTTGTCGAGACGTCGTCTCTCGGGGATGATGATGTCATCCTGTGTGTACAGAACAAACACGCTCTTTGCCCGGGCCGACAGCGTGAGGGCCTACTCATCTGCTGTCCGCTCTAGAAGGCTTCCTGTGAAGGAGAAGACGCAAGAAAGAGTCCAGCCCCCCCCGGGCGCTGGAACAGACTGAGTGAGCAAGGAGGCCACAGACAAAAGTTCCCATTCACACACACACACACACACACACACACACACACACACAAACATAGTGTACACAAACACCAACACACACACTCACACACACACACACACACACACATACACAGTACACAAACACTCACATACAGTTCGCAAACACATTCACAAAAACACACATACATACACAATACACACACACACACACACACACACACACACACACACACACACACACACACAGACTCCCAACAGTGTGTTCTCACACAAACAAACACAGATATAAACATAAACAAAACAAAATAGAGAAAAGCAACACAAACAATTGGATCCAATACGCACACAAGCAAAAGCAAAAGTGTACATCCAAGTTCAACAGAAATGTGACTGCTTAATCCTGTCTCTGGCCCCCCCCGTGTTTGTGTTTGAACAGACAAACAGACAGACAGACAGATAGACAGATAGATAGATAGATAGATAGATAGATAGATAGATAGATAGATAGATAGATAGATACTTGTATTGATCCCCAAGGGGAAGCTCAAGGTCACAGTAGCTTTAAAGACATCCCACATAACATACACAGGATTATAAAAAAAAGAGATCTACATGAAGACTATGGACGATAAGAGATACTAAATAAACAAAATCAAAATCAAATGTCCACATGAATGTGCTGAGGGCTGTATATAGGCTTACTGTGACAGGACAGGGACTGACCCTTTGACACAGTGATACAGTGTGTGTGTGTGGTAAGGTGAGTGATATAAGTGATACAGTGTGTGTGTGTGTGGTAAGGTGAGTGATATAAGTGATACAGTGTGTGTGTGTGTGTGTGTGGTAAGGTGAGTGATATAAGTGATACAGTGTTTGTGGTAAGGTGAGTGATATAAGTGATACAGTGTGTGTGGTAAGGTGAGTGATATAAGTGATACAGTGTGTGTGTGTGGTAAGGTGAGTGATATAAGTGATACAGTGTGTGTGTGTGTGGTAAGGTGAGTGATATAAGTGATACAGTGTGTGTGGTAAGGTGAGTGATATAAGTGATACAGTGTGTGTCCAACAACGTCATCATCTGTGTTCCATCAGTTAGTCCGCAATCTGATTTATTTGACCAACGAAAAAAAAAGACGTTTTATTTTGGGGGGGGGGTTTTCTCCATGATTGCGATTTGATGCATGACATCATATAAATCATAAGATGCATTTAGAGCATTTGTCCATGCTTAAATCCCTTCTCTCTCCCTCACTCTCTCTCTCTCAATCTCTCTCTTGTTGTCTCTCTCTCTCGCTCTCTCTCTCTCTCTCTCTCTCACTGTCCCTCTCTCTCTCTCTCTCTCTCTCTCTCTCTTACTGTCTGCTCTGTTAAAACGAAGGATTTAAATTCTGTTTATAGATTAAGTATTCCAATATGGATTTCAGCGGACTGCTTAATTTTAGCGACCGCTTCTTTACGCCAGAGACCTCTTCTTCTAGGAACATCCCCACTCAATCTCACGACAGATTCTACAACATGTTATTAGAATCTGTCAGACAAAACGATGGCACTGCAATAAACTCTCCTTTAGTTTATCCGAGGCTTATATGAAGAGGATCTGTTCCACTTTGCCACCACTAGAGGTCACTAAAGCGTTTCACACCGAAATGAATCCCCTTCTGTTGTGTGGGAGTTTATTTTCCTGTTGTTTTTTCTATGGCCGCTGACTCAGGCCTTGTTTACCTCTGTTCGCGCGCCTCTCCGGCCGTTAAAACGCAGTTTAAACGGTTGTTCACGCGCCTTTTCGGCCGTTACAGCGCAGTTTATCGTGCGGTGGTTTCGCACAACAAAGATCACGAGCATCGACCCCACAATAACAGGATTGGCTTGTCGATGAAATATTATGTCATAATTATTTATATTTTTATTTTTTTATTTTTTTTAAAATATTTTTTTATTTTTTTAGAAAGCAATAAAGGTTGTTCCCTCTTATTCTGTCTAGCAGATGTGGGCCGGCGGTGGAGGGGGGGGGGGATTAGAATTTATTCAGCCTTTTTTATTTTTTTTTTGGAAAAAAACACAACAATGCGGTCTGTGACCTTAACTCTTTGTTATCCAAACCGTGACTTTCACGTTCACGTGCCTCACCAAAGCAAGCTGTCTCCCTGGACTATTTTAAGCACGAACATGTGCATTTAATGACGCAAAGCAGATTATAAAAAGAAAACAACTACATGGTGTAGGATCCAACGCTTGTCAGAGTTAGGACGTTTGAATGGCTCTTGTCTGTATTGTATAAGTAGGAATGAGAAAGAAAATGGTCTACAGAGAAATAAACATTTTGGACCGCAGCCGTTTCGATCTGCTGACTATTTTTTTTATGTATTTTGATTCGGTATAGGGATTTTTTATACAAGATGTTAACGATTCTCAAAAACATTAAGTTGTATTTCCTGGCAGATAATTCAATAAGCCCTTATTAATGCATGTGTGTGTGTGTGTGTGTGTGTCCGTTCTCCCTCGTTTTTGTATCGGTCTTTAAAGCAGAGATTTTTTCGGTAAGCTCTCTGACCTTGCCCCGAGTTACGTAAAAATGTCTGCCCTGTAATAAAGTGTTACCCTTTGTAATGGGTCTCTTAACAGCAGAATCTACCACGCAGTAAAAGAGACTCAACCACTCCTGGTTACGTGAACAAACGGTGTGTAGTCGGGGAGAAGTCTAAATATAGAAAATAATTACGTTAATCAGGTCATGCCTAGGCCTACAAATGTGAAAGATATTCTAGTTATGATAGCCCAATTAAATCTCTTAACCTCATTAAGATGTAGTTGCATTTCATAATCAGAGTCAGAATCTGCTTTATTGCACACATGCAAGGAAATTGACTCCGGCCAGTCGCTGACTCTTTTTCCTGTAGATTAATATTGAACTGATGGCCACTCACAGCATTACAGTGTATTTTAGAAAACCACAGAATGCTAAGCTAGCACACATACATTAGTTAGCCTCCAAAAGTGTCCCAGGATTTGTTTTTGCGCAAGTTTTTTTGCTCAATGATATTGTACGATGTAGTAGGCCCACCTTTTTAAGACCCACCGTGTCCGCCGTTCATAACGACTGTAACGGCTTCAAGCAACGCAGATGTGAAATTAGAAAGAGGAACTGATTTTGACCACTTTAATCTATTTCTGGAGATAACCCCCTCTACTCATCCATCTGTACGTCCCATTGGCTGCGCTGATTTTTTTATCTCCCTGACGGGTGAAGTGGGCCCCCTGCCGTGGCACTCTGTGTTAAGTACTTAAAAGACAAATCCACAAAACCGTCTCTAGTGGCACTTAACGCTCACACGGACGAGCGGACGCGCCCGGAGGGAAGGTGCTGCCCACTTAATATGCCCGACGCAGCTGACGCACAAGAAATGATCGGTTGGCCACAAACCTTGACGTAGCTCGTAAACACAACAACAACACAGCCAGAGTACATTCCAAAATTGTCCGATTTTTCCGGGGGTTACCGCTTAAGTCTCAGTGAGAGAATTGAGGGTTGGGTAAACACCACTTTTAATGGAGCTAATGACGTAAGCAAGAGTCAAAATCAGGGCTTTGTCCCAGGCCAAGCGCTCGTCTCAGTCAGAGCTGGTTGAACACACACTCTTGATGTACCTACCTAGCGCACATAGCCGGAGCGAATCTCAAAAAAATCTGCTTGTGCCAGGCTAAACTCTAGTCTTGCCATACACCTTGTGCCCGGGAATCACGGGAACTTTTTCCTAATGGATGGATGAACCGCATTGGGCTAGGGTTCAGTCGATTCTACGATGGAGCAAGGGCTTCTGTTCTGTCACTACCCACCCCCCTTGCTTTAGCCTTAGAGAGTGTGGGCCGGGCCACATGTCTTTTCAGCCCAGGCCCTAATCCCCTCCCTGTTAATGTCTCAATAAGACTGTGCTAGCTTCCAGCGGTTTTAGCCACGGGCCGCTTATAAAGGCTCAGCCCCCCCGTTCCCACCTTCTCTCTGCAACGACCAAATTATGTCTGGGGGGGGGGGGTTGATAGATACAGCTGTCACTCTGAGCCGAAGCGACGGGCGGTGAATCGTTTTCACTCGACTTGAGACTTGAGACTCAGGTAGGGGGGTTAGGGGCAATCGGGGGGGGTTCGAACCGAGGACCTTTCGGGCCGGGGAGTTGAACGCTCGAACGCCCAGACCTCGATGATCCTGTAGTGCACCCTGCCCACCCCTCCCCCACCCCCACCCCCTCACCCCCCCACCCCCACCCCCACCCCCCTGTTCATAAAAAACTATTTACATGCCGCATTACATCATGAGTAGAGCAAGGCATTACATAAACACCGCCAGCGAGGTTCCAATCCCACGGGGGGCTACCCAATGCGACGCATGAGCGCACTGGCAGCATTGTATGACGTTCTGGAAAAGCCTCCACTAAACGGTATCTATATCATATGTGAGGCTTTCTGCGTGCACTACAGTCCTACTATTGTTTTTGTGTATTTATTCTTACGACCAATCGCACGCTGCCTGGGCCAGCCTTGTTGTTGTTGTTGTTGTTGTTGTTGTTATTGATATCTATCATTCTGTACACATAATCTATAGGGCAACACCGCCGGCTCTGATGGCAAATTCAAATTCAGATTACACCCGGTGTCAGGTCAGCGGATGCATTTGATCCCCCCACCCCACCCCCCTTTAATATTCTCTCTGTTGGTCTCTCTCTCTCTGTTGGTCTCTCTCTCTCTGTTGGTCTCTCTCTCTCTGTTGGTCTCTCTCTCCCTCTCTCTCTTTCAATAAGTGAGAGGGTAGTGATAGTGATAGGGTGGAGCCAAAATGGGGGGGAACCACCACCACCACCACCACCATCATCATTATCTTTTTTTTGATATCATATAAATCATAAGATGCATTCTCTCTCTCTCTCTCTCTCTCTCTCTCTCTCTCTCTCTCTCTCTCTCTCTCTCTCTCTCTCTCTCTCTCTCTCTCTCTCTCTCTCTCTCTCTCTCTCTCTCTCTCTCTCTCTCTCTCTCTCTCTCTCATATATACCAAGGAGACACAATGTATTTTTGTCTTTGGACGTTTAAATACACATGAAGTGTATCTCATCTGGTGTCGACTCCTCCTACTGCTGCTGCCAACACAACCCTGAGCCTTCACCCATGCACACACACATTGTGTCTATTTATATCCTGGTTAAACACACATACCCCCACACACACACACAAACACACACAGATGCGCGCCCACACACATACACACACACACACACACACACACACACACACACACACGCACAAACACACAGATGCGTGCCCCTCTTTCACACACACACACACACACACACACACACACACACACGCACACACACACGCACACACGCACACACACACACACGCACACACACACACCAGAACAGAACAAATATTATAAGTGAGTAATTAAATAAGTGTTGTCATGCGCGGCTGATGTGACACATGGAATCGAACGTGCGAGTCGGACATGGCTTCAGCCGTGAGCGTGGCGTGACGCGGGTCGCGTCCCTTCGTCTGTGCATAATGACATACAGTGAACAGCTCACTCCCCTCCCCCCGCGCCCACCCGGGCCCGTCAGCGCCTAGCCCCCCCCCGCTCCCCCCATTCATGAGCTGCTCCGAGAGGTCTGACTGCTCCTCCCGCCGCAGCCTCCACCCACAGCAGGGTCCAATCCCAGCCCCCCCCCCGATATAACCTCCATCAGGAACACAGAGATGATATCAACACGCAGCCAATGAGAGACCTTGGCTCACGGTTCATAGATATGACATCGACACACAGCCAATGAGAGGCTTTGTCTCATCTGTCATCTGTCATTGACACAGTGGATCTTCGTAAGGAACGGTTCGTAGATATGATCTGAACGGCCAATCAGAGGGTTTGGTCTCATCCCTCATTTACACTGTGAGCCCTTATAAGGAACGGGTCATAGATATGATACGATAGGAACAGCCAATGAGAGGCCTCGGCTCATCCGTCCTTTACACTGCTGGAGCTTCATAAAGACAATTCATAGATACGACCTGAACGGCCAATGAGACGTCTCGTCTCACCGTTCATCGTCAAGGAACAGTTCATAGATCCTCGGATACCGTTTTCGAAACGAAAAAGAAAACCACAACGTTTCACGGTGTAGCCCCGTGTCGCCGCCTGGTTCGACCGCCGTCGCCGTAGAAACACAACTGAACCACCCGCATCGACTGTGTGGTAGGGGTGTGCATCTCTCCAATAAAAGACGATTCGATGCGTATCTCGATACATGGGGGTACGATACGATTCAGGAACGATAAATTTTTTTAAATGGAACGATTCGATTCAGTTCGATTCAGAAGATTCGCATCTTTTAAATCAAAATCAATTTTCCGATTCAAATCGTTTTTTGTTACACCCCTACTGTGTGGATAACGATACGACGGCTTTGCGTGCCGCTGCAAAAACCGGGACCGTAGGTTACAGTAGTTTAACATTCATCATCCCCCCCCCCCCCCGTCTCCGAGGTTGAGGCGGGGTACCCTGTGTGCCCGTCTCACTGCGGGGTCAGACAGACACGAGAGCGGGGACGGGCAGACAGGAGACCAGGTGCAGGGATCTCACACACACACGCGCACGCGGGAGGGAAACACTCCTAATGTCAGCCTGACAAAATAGGCCAAGTATCGGGCGTAACCATGGTTACAAAATAATGATGCACAGCCTTTGAGACAGTCAGACGAGGCGGGCGGAGACAGACATACAGAGAGATGGGGGGGGGGGGGGAGACAGACAGACATGGTCAGATAGTCGGACAGACAGACAGACAGACAGACAGACAGACAGACAGACACAGACAGAAAGATAGACAGATAGATAAACAAACTGATAAACAGACAAACAGACAGAAAGATAGACAGACACAGATATAGACAGACAGACAGACAGACAGACAGACAGACAGACAGACAGACAGACAGACAGACAGACAGACAGACAGACAGACAGATAGATAGATAGATAGATAGATAGATAGATAGATAGATAGATAGATAGATAGATAGATAGATAGATAGATAGATAGACAGATAGACAGACAGTTATACAGACAGACAGACAGATAGATGTATCAATCAATATTCAGACGGACGTTGGGCAACACGTTTGTCACTGATGCAGCGTGTGACAGATTGACGTGCGTCCTCTGTCTAACCTGAGCTCACATACATGAACTATGAACGCGAGGCTGCCCGCCACACAACACCCCCCACTCACGGGCTACAAACTAGCCGGGGGGGGGTGGGTGGGCGGCTTAGTCTGTCTGTCAACTCCCCCCCACACACACACACACACACCTCATGCCCCTCTCTGGGATCCAACATTCAGGGGACGGCTCAAACATGTATCGCAATTCTGAATGAACTGAACCGTGAATTAGTTCTCATTGAATAATCAATTACAAGGCAGGGAGCCATCATCACTACCGTCCGACCGGAGACTCTGCCAGGTCACGCAGAGTCGCTGGCATGCGTGTATACATCATGTTTATATGCATGTTTTACACGCATGTTTTACGTGCATGTATACAGTCACTGTTGACCTGGGGCTGCTTGATCATGGAAAAAATCATAATCATGATTATTTCGGTCAATATTGAAATCTCGATTATTCAAACGATTATTTTTGCGTTTGAAGACATGGTGCATTTATTCATGATTTCTCTCCAAAAAAAAAAACACTTCGTAAATGAGAACTTTGAAATTTTCCCTTAAAAAAATACACAAAATGGTCAAATAGAAAATAATGTCCAGATATGCATCCAGCTGTTCAATTTCTATAAAGAAAGAAAGAAAAAAAAATCTTTTGTTAATCGTTTCATGCTAAAATCGAAATTGCGATCAAGATTCGATCAATCGCCCATTCCTGCGTTGACCTGCACGTTTACAAGCAGGTTTACATGCAAATTTAAAGGAACATTTACATGCATGTTTAAACGCATGTTTACATGTTAACATACACAGTTAATGACCTGCACCTTTAACTGCTGGTTTACAAGAATGTTTAGATGCACATTATGAAGCACGTTTACACGCATGTTTGCATGGATGTTTACATGCATGTTACCTGCACATTAACATGCACCCCCCCACCAATCATCCCCCTGCGTTTTGCAAACCAAGAGGCCCACAGGTCAATGATGTAACAAATCCTCTGCTGGTGTCTCCTGTTTTTTTTGCTCTCTATTCCTTAGATCCAGGAATGAATGGCTCCTTCATTCAGGGATTTCCTTCTAGTATTTTAGCATTCTCTGAGGAAAAGCCTTCCATGTGGAGGTCCTGTAATTCACCATTCAGTCTATTTCTTATTTATTTAGTTTCGATTACTCTGTAGATTGCTTCACTTTCCTCGGGCGCCTTCATTTTTAGGGACCGAGCCAAACTTGGCAAGGACCCTATTGAAACCCCCATGATTATTCTTCTTCTTATTATTTTCCAGGATTTCGACTGCATTTTTCCCCCCCTGCACATATTCGAAAACTCATTTTTTCTTGGCACATTTTGTGGGACTGGTGAAAAATTTGATATTCTAGCCCTCAAATTCACATTCGCCCCTAGGTGGCGCTATACCAACTATGCCAAAATTTCAACCTTTGCACAAGCATAACTCGTCACTGGTCGGACCTAAACTCATGAAACTTTGCACACATATGCAAATCCTCATAATGAAGAAATTTGCAGATACTAACTTAGCACTTCCGGTAGCCACATTTCCCGCCATTTTGAATTTAGTTAAAAACAGTAAATTCCCCAAGGATCCCAGGTTTTTCGACTTTCACAAAAATCCTTTGGCACATATTATCTATGGCCCATTATCTTCAATCTGACATAAGGATTAGTCTGTAGGATAAATTTCAAAGTACCCATGAGCCATTGAGTTCTAAAATGGGTGTGTTTTTCACCCCAAAAATAGTAAATTGCACATATCTACATGAAGTTGGACTCCTATGATGTTGGACCCCTCTACTAAAGTTGTTCAGAATCAAATTCTGAACAAGATTAATTCAACATTTTCTCAAATGGGGCGTGGCTTCGAAGTGGGCGTGGCCTGTTACTAAAATAGCCACAGTTCATAGACGCAATGTTTGATTTGAGCGGGACCAACTCAGTGGTCGTTAGGTACCAAAGTTCTAACTGCTCAATTAAAATTGAGTCGATTGAAAAAACAACATGGCCGCCAGAGCCTCAAAATCACTGTGCGGAGATCATAATAGTTATGAATATGAAATTCACAGGACACGTGTAAACTGGTGCCGATAGCTCACATACCAAAATTCGTGTTTCTATTTTTTGTAGCGCCCCCTACAGGAACTTTAAAAAGCAGCCCCTGCGCCACGTTTCACCAATATGTATGAAACTCAGTATTCACGTACAATGTCCCCATACCTACAGAAAAGCCTCTTGGACCCATGCCCCAAACCCCACAGGAAGTCGGCTATTTGCATTTCTAATTTTCACTTTTGGCGGCCATTTTGAATTTTTTTCACTTTTTGGCCTTGTATTTGAATGAACTCCTCCTAGGGAATTTATCAAATCTGCTTCAAAATTGGTCAGTACAGTCATGAAGTGGTGCTGAACCAAATTCGTGCTATTTGTGACTGTACGTTGAAGGGCGTGTCCGTGGCGTGCTGTCAAAGTTGGCCATTTTTTAATTCCGTCGCCTTGTATTTGAACTAACTCCTCCTAGGGAATTTATCGGATCTGCTTCAAATTTGGTCATTACAGTCATGAAGTGGTGCTGAACCAAAATCGTGCTATTTGTGACTGTACGTTGAAGGGCGTGTCCGTGGCGTGCCGTCAAATTTGGCCATTTTTGAATTCCGTCGCCTTGTATTTGAACTAACTCCTCCTAGGGAATTTATCGAATCTGCTTCCAAATTGGTCAGTACAGTCATGAAGTGGTGCTGAACCAAAATCGTGCTATTTGTGATTGTACGTTGAAGGGCGTGTCCGTGGCGTGATGTCAAAGTTGGCCATTTTTGAATTCCGTCGCCTTGTATTTGAACTAACTCCTCCTAGGGAATTTATCGAATCATTGATGTAGGGTTAATAATGTTAGTTAAAGTTGTTACAACATGTAATTCAGTTAAATGTGGTCTTACATGTTCTTGCGGCTGCGTCACGTGCGGTCCTAACATGTGCACATCTTGCCAGCACACATGTTACGACGGCACGTGACGCGGCCGCAAGCCGGCGCGAATTTTTTTTTAAACTGCACTTTTTTAAAACTGCGCGCAGTGATGAACGGGACCTCGTGCCGGCTTGCGGCTGCGTCACGTGCGGTCCTAACATGTGCACATCTTGCCAGCACACATGTTACGACGGCACGTGACGCGGCCGCAAGCCGGCGCGATTTTTTTTTAAAACTGCGCGCAGTGATGAACGGGACCTCGTAGTGGCGGCTGCAAGCCGGCGCGAGGTCCCGTTCATCACTGCGCGCAGTTTTAATTATTTTTATATTTCATTTTCATTTGTATCCCTTCCCCAAGTGCTGATTGGTCCTATTATCCCTCCCCCAAGTCCTGATTGGTTCTATTATTCCTCCCCCAAGTGCTGATTGGTCCTATTATCCCTCCCCCAAGTCCTGATTGGTTCTATTATTCCTCCCCCCAAGTCCTGATTGGTCCTATTATTCCTCCCAATGAGCTGATTGGTCCTATCATTTTTCAAATGTTTTCCTTCAACGGGATCGAGGCCCGACCAATCAGAATGGAGAAGCAGAACGTGAACTCGACCTGGAATAGTCTAAAGAGACTGGGCTGGTCTCACCAGACTGGGCTGGTCTCAGAGTCCACCTTCATGGCTCTTTGTTTACACCTCTGTCTACTATTGCTCACCGGCTCCGTGGCTCCCAGACGTCACAGCGGGTAACCCTCCAACCAAAGAGCAACCAAACCCCATAAATAAATACTTCTACAAGTACATCATTTAGTGACACCCCCCCCCCCCCCCACGTTCCTCAAACCCTCCAATGAGGACGCGGTAGGAGGGCCTTAGTCGCATCCCCCATTGGTCCAAAGCCTCGCCCTGGAGGCGGGTCTAGGGGCCCGGTCTAGGGGCCCGGTCTAGGGGCCCGGTGTAGCGGTGGGGGTCTCGGAGCGGCAGGCACCAGACTCCGGCTGGGCCCCGGCCCCGCCGGTCCTGGGGCCCGGGAGTAATCGGAGTGGCAGCGCGCTCATGCACCGTGTCCGCTCGGATTACAGCCAATGGGAGCGTCGGCCTGTCTCATTGGTCATCGTCAACGGCTTCATATGTACGTGTGATAGCGGCCAGTGAGAGGCTCAGCCGTCATTAACTGTGGAGGTCAGGGAGATGATATGATATGATGATATGAACAGCCAATAGGAGGCCTCGACTCATCTGGCATTTACACCGTGGATATAATGTGATATGAACAGCCAATAAGAGGCCTTGTCTCATCTGTCATGTGCAACGGATGACGGATGTGATGGCAGACAATGAGAGACCTCGTCTCATCTGTCATTCACACTGGGGAGGTTCATAAACAGCGTGTAATGGATGTGATATGAACAGCCAATAAGAGGCCTTGTCTCATCTGTCATGTGTGCTGACAACCTTTAGATGCAACGGATGACGGATGTGATGGCAGCCAAGGTGGCGGAGAAGTAAAAGCTGCGTCACGTTTTGAACTACACACATTTTCCATCTCGTTTCGACGGTGTTTTTGGATCGTCGGTGCCGTTAAAGAAGTAAACGATTATTAATGCTGCTTTAACGGCACCAAAAATCCAAAAACCCCAGTCGAAACTAGATGGAAACGGTTGTAGTTGAAAACGTGACGCAGCTTTTACTTCTCCGCCCACCTACAGAGTTTGTTACGTACGATCGTTCATAAACCCCGTGTTATCTCCCCCCCCCCGTGGACATTTGACCGAGGGAACCGGGAGCCTCGGAGGCGGGACTCATCCTCCAGAGGTCTATTAAAAGGAGTGGCTTAAACCCCCGACGGTACCTCACAGCGCTCACAGTGATGCTCTCTGGAGGGAGGACGGCGAGCTAAAGCCGAACAGATGTCTTGAGATACCGTGACAACGCCCTTCCATCATCCATCATCGCATGTGACAGGAGGTGCGTGTGTGGCGGACTGATATTATGCAGGCGGCCCAATCAGACGCCCCGGGGGCAAATCCCGGGAGCCAGGCAGCAGAGGATGAGAGCCGATGGAATGCACACCATCACGTTCTTTATCTGCACATCGGAGGCCGCAGGACATGACAGGCACGCCAGGAAGACCGGAATCCCTGTCCCATCGCATGGAACGTTATGATCCAAGCCCAGAGATTTGATCATCATTTTATCTTAAAC
Organism: Micromesistius poutassou; assembly: GCF_964030765.1. NCBI lineage: Eukaryota > Metazoa > Chordata > Actinopteri > Gadiformes > Gadidae > Micromesistius > Micromesistius poutassou. The sequence continues at coordinate 277,417 of NC_140292.1, forward strand.
TTCCTATGATGGGCAATGTGCATCCTGTCCACAAATTATGTTTTAAACTAAATATACCACACATCTAGACACATATGGGGAGGAAGGGCGCAGGCCATCCAAGCCCGGTTAAAAACCGATCGGAATTATTACAATAATATGTCAATAATAGCGTCAATAATGGAGCCCAGGTTCAGTCTCTCTGCAGCATAACATGAAAGGCAGGGAAGCCTAGTAGTACTGTGATTGGTTGGTCTGTTTGACTACCAGCCGAAGGATTCTGGGTTCAAACCCCACTTCCTGCGGCCTATCTGTCGGAATCCTCGAGCGATGATGCCTCAAACTAATCTAACGATGACCAGTGGGCCTTTTTACACAAAACTCACTGCTGCTTGGATGACCGTGATGTCGACATAGTAAATAGAAGCGACAGAACATCCTTTAAAACACTGCAACGTCAACTCCGCAACTCCAACCTGAAGCCTCCTAACTGACTGAATGTAGTGGCGTTCATCAGATTTGGATACGGTAAACATTCGCAGCGGCATCTCTCTTCTCCCAGTCGAACGTGAACGCATCGCACCGTACGCGGGTTGTGGAGAAACGTTTGCAAGTTGAACACTGAAGCGTTCTGTCAGCGCGTGTGCACACGCGGCCTCACATGCAGGGACTGTAGGCCTGTCGAACACTTCTGGTGCATTCTGGGAGGAGACTTCTTAAACTGAAACGTCGTAACCGAAAGCGTTTACGAAAGTGTTTACAAACAGAAGAGAAGGAAAGTGAAAGCGAAAGTAAAATAATTTGCGAGCAGGATTTATAAACCCCACCATATATATATATATATATATATATATATATATATATATATATCATGCTCTCACTTATTCAGTTTATTTTCTTCTTCTGCTTCCACGGCTGTCGTCCTCCGCGGCGAAACAATTAAGTTACGTAAGCTTGTTACGAGCATTTTACGGTTCCACGCCACACACACCTCCAGCCATGGCCGCGGCTTAAAAATAAACTAATTATCAAATACACCAATGAGCCGGTTCACTCGCACACTCAGTGCCACATGAACGGCTACTGCCCCGCAACACCCAGCGTCCTACATCCGCGGCTTTTACATCCATTGAGGGAAATTCATCAAGGGGAGCGCATTCAGCCGCGCAATATTAAAATACACCCATTTCATTTAGTGCTGCAGTCTGTAGTCTTTGATGCAATTTGCAAATTGATTCATGCAATTTCGTTTTTTTTTTTCCTCTAAACAGTCGCTGAACGGTGTTTGAGGAGCTAATGTCTGCTAACATATGTGACAGGATTTTAGATGCTGTGAGGTGGGATTAATGTAAGTAGGCTGTGAGTAGTAGGCTAGAGAATGTCATAGCGTGGCAGTATTGTATCATGAATTATTCTGAGTCCCCGTGCAAAATCAGGTTATTTCAAAGGGAGATTTTCATGAATACTCACCTGTTTTAATGTCATGTATTTCTGTGCAGTAAATGTTTTGCATTGCAGTAGCTGCAAACCTGGCCTTCAATACAAATATGTAAACTACATCAACTCACTCTCTGTAACGCGCTAGATATCAACCCCATCCCTGTGTGACCAGTACAACCATACTGTACTGGACTGGCTACATCACTTTTCTCAATTTATTGCACTGGTCTCAAGTACAATCCTACTGGGAACAGTGACGCTAAAGGGGATGCTAGAGGGGTTAGCATAACACGGGGTCCTCCCTATGTTCCCCTGGTCCTATGTTCTCCTGGTCCTATGTTCTCCTGGTCCTATGTTCTCCTGGTCCTATGTTCTCCTGGTCCTATGTTCCCCTGGTCCTATGTTCCCCTGGTCCTATGTTCTCCTGGTCCTATGTTCTCCTGGTCCTATGTTCTCCTGGTCCTATGTTCTCCTGGTCCTATGTTCCCCGCTTTGCATGTTCTCCTGGTCCTATGTTCTCCTGGTCCTATGTTCCCCTGGTCCTATGTTCTCCTGGTCCTATGTTCTCCTGGTCCTATGTTCCCCTGGTCCTATGTTCTCCTGGTCCTATGTTCCCCTGGTCCTATGTTCTCCTGGTCCTATGTTCTCCTGGTCCTATGTTCCCCGCTTTGCATGTGACCGGGGAGCAAATGTGTTTTTCATAGGCGGAATCCGAATCATGAATATTAGGGTTAGGGTTAAGGTAAGGGTAAGGGTAAGGGTAAGGGTTAGGGTAAGGGTAAGGGTTAGGGTAAGGGTAAGGGTTAGGGTTAGGGTAAGGGTTAGGGTTAGGGTAAGGGTTAGGGTTGGGGTTAGGGTTAGGGTAAGGGTTAGGGTAAGGGTAAGGGTTAGGGTTGGGGTTGGGGTTAGGGTTAGGGTAAGGGTAAGGGTAGGGTAAGGGTTAGGGTTACGGTTATGGTAAGGGTTAGGGTAAGGGTTATGGTTAGGGTTACGGTTACGGTAAGGGTTAGGATTGGGGTTGGGGTTAGGGTTAGGGTAAGGGTTAGGGTTAGGGTTAGGGTTAGGGTTGGGGTTAGGGTTAGGGTAAGGATTAGGGTTAGGGTAAGGGTAAGGGTTAGGGTTAGGGTTAGGGTTAGGGTAAGGGTAAGGGTTAGGGTTAGGGTTAGGGTTAGGGTTAGGGTTAGGAGTCAGCGTGTGAGTTTGCCTGACAGGCTGCCTGTCCAATCCTAGCGCTTGAGGCCGGATAAAGGAATAAAAGGAATTTGTTGTTTCAACCCAAAACAACAATTATGAATTATTTACGACGGAGTAGCTAACCATATCGGTAGCAGCTGGAGCCAAGGCGTCACATGAACGGTTGGTATAAGATAAAGAAATACACTTTGCATCCAACAGGATGTTAAAATATGAAAGTAGTGGAGGTTGAAACCACGGACTGTATGAAATCAAATGGCAGCTAAAGACTACGATAAAGAAAAGGTACAGCCAGCCCACCGGGGAAAACACACACACACACACACATGGACACACACAGACACACACACACAGACACACACAGACACACACACGAGGAGGAGAAGGCTAAGGATGAGGTTCATCGGCCTCACTGGGAATTTACACCGCAGGCGAGAGAGAGACGTGAGCGTGACGTAGGCGTATCAATTCACACCGCCGCCGCTGTTTATTTCGCAATATTTTCATCAGATTACATGAAGGCCCACACGTCATCACCCAGACGCTTCAGAAACGCCTTGGAAATAAAAGTGAAGCGTAAAGTTAATCTTTGGTCGGCCGTGAGACGGGCGTCGAACGCCGCCGGTGTGAATCAGTGAATCACTAGTTTGAATGGATTCTATCTCTGGCTGAAGTCTGACGTCTGACAGCCGACTAAAAAAGGGTGTCTAAAACGGCTCTGGTGTAAATTGAAGAGCAAGAGTTGGCGATTCATCATCTCCACAAACAAACCACAAGCCACAGGCCCTGTTCCCACGGCGACCTGACCACTAGCGCGGGGGAAGGAGAAAGCCCAAGAGCGCGTCCTGCCATTTGTCCTCCCTGATTTTCCCCCCATAACACAATGATGTTGCCGCTGTGGTGTCGTGCGGGCGTAGCGTGTTGTGTGTGAACTGTGTCGTGTTGTGTTGTCTCTCGCGTGCTCCTCGTGACACAGCGGCAGCGTGACCTCAGGGTTGTTTGTTGTAGCTCAAAGCAACTGTTGCTTTGGGGGGGGGGGGGGGGGGGGGGTGGCGGGTGGTGGGGGGGGCTCATGGCTGCTCCGCACGCACTTAGCTACACGCTAACTCGCTAACATGCTAATAGCGCTCATCCCCCACCCCCCCACCCCCCACCCCCACCCCCTTCAGCAGACACAACCTGCTGTTGTCGACGGCGACGGGGGGGGGGAAACGTCGGTGACTTCCATCTCCGGGACATGGGTGACCACCCCGGTGACTAACGACCTGTCGTCTTCTGTTTCATCTTGAAGCCCCCTCCCTCCCTCCCCCCCCTCCCTCCCCCCCCTCCCTCTCTCTGCCCGAGTCGCCTGCACCTTCCACGTCCTGTCGCATGACAAATGTCCTCTGTGGGACCCCGTCCAGCCACGGGGCCCCTTTTGGAGGGCTGGGGCCACATGGCACGTGGGATTGGGGACAACCCTCCCTAAAGTGATCCAACATGGCAACCCAAACACATTGGATTCATTATGATGACCCCGGCCTCTTCTCATACAGATGATATGTGATATATGATGATATATGACACAGATGATATATGACACAGAGACGCATGATAGCTGAGCTCCTCACGCCAGCTGCTGTGTTGTTAAAGGATAATAATCCAGATTCAAGGGAGGACTAATTCATAAATAATAGCTATTCATAAAAGGCTATAATATTCAAACACTGATTCATGAATCAGTGGCAGCCCGCGCTACAACAGGTGTTAGGTTGTTTCAATAAGCTACCAACGCTACGCCCACGACTCAAAATAAAAATTTGCCAAACGGAAACGATCCACGGAGGCCGAAAATGACGGCCGAGACGCCCGCCAAACGATTCAAAGATGACCTTAGCGCATGACAAAAATCGGATATAATTATAACAATGTCACGTCCCTCGTTGACAGGCAGAATGAGGTCAGCCTCTCTCTCTCTCTCTCTGTCTCTCTCTCTCTCTCTCCGTCTCTCTCTCTCTCTCTCCATCTCTCTCTCTCTCTCTCTCTCTCTAACCTTTGCTTTTCCACGCTGAGGAGGAAGAGGCGGTCGCAGCTGCAGCAGCTCCACTGTGTGTCAGGAGGCTTACATAATCTCCTCCTCGACCCTTTTCATATCGCTCCCATTTTCTACCACATTCTCTCCTTCGCCCCCCCCACCCCCCCCCCCCCCGCCCCCTCCCCCTCTCCCCCCTCCCCCAATTTCAGGGAGGGGAGGAGGCAAGGGGGGGGGGGGGGGGGGCGCTTAGGCCAGGAGTTAAGGGGGGGGGGGGGGGGGGGATGGGGGAGAGATCAGATCTTGTTCCTGAGCAGAGATCTGGTGTTGACCTCTCATTCAAACAGACTGATGCCTTTCTCTCTGTGGCCTCCTGCCTGCCTGCCTATTATTATATCAGGCATTATATTATTATATTGTATATATATATTATTATGCAAGGTGAATTTTGCATTGTTTTAATAAGCAACAGATTTATTTCAACTGTCAAATTTGGCCTCGTTCTATTCCGTTCTAAGGCGCGTTCATTTTCTCTTATAAAGTATGCGTTTCACCCCAAGTCACCCCTAGAAGTGGCTTCTATCATGATGCATGTCATCAATTTTCCATTGTAAGTTATAACACATAACACAGTCTTAATATCACAGCCTCAAATATACACGTGCTACACTAGCTACACCACTAAACCTGAGCCGACAAACACCAAGACATTTGTCGAGATAATCTTGGACAAATGAGATACATACTGCCTTAAGAACACAATGAATGGTGAATTCATCATCAGCCCATCGCAATGAGTCGTTTTTTGGTATTTAACCTCCATAAGACCCTCCCCTCAATATGATTGGCTTATCACGCTGCCAATAAGGGCAGCCAATATTTCAGGCTGTGATACAAAGTTAGCTAATGGGATTAGCATGACAGCAGTAATGACATTTGGCTTCAGTCTGACATGCACCCACCCCCACACACACACACACACACACACACAAACAAACTCAGATACACACTCACACAAACACTCACACACACACACACACACACACAGACACAGACACAAACAAACTCAGATACACACTCACACAAACATTCACACATGCACCACACACACACACTCAGATACACACTCACACAAACACTCACACACGCACCACACACACACACACACACACACTCGAGAATTCCAATGTATCTTCAATTCGGAGGTGTGACATTTTTTCTCATCAATGTGATATTTCTCAACGTGTGAACCACTTTTGTTGTGGCTTCGACAAACACATCAAGTACCTTGTCAACAGTCATGAAGAACTTCGTCAACAGTCGAAATTCCAGGTTTTCCTGTAGGAGTCTCCGACAACAAAGGGGTGAGAAGCAACAAAGACTTTGCCAAATCATTACGGCTCTCTTTGGCATTCCTACGGCTTGAATCGGCTTCTGTGTTACAACTTACTACAAAAAGGCAGGAATCTATCTGTCCCTGCCAAAAAAACGGTATTAATTTCCACTCCACTCCATATTCCCACAGCTACACTTTAATTGTCAGAACAGGTGTCATCACCATGACTGCCGGACAAGCAAATAATGAGAAGAGCAACACAGACTCCTAGACGGATTTACCGTTCCCTGCTAAACTAAGATGAAGGCTAAACGGCTTAGGCTAAAAGCTAAGGCTAGCATTTTACGGAACAGCGGAACGCCTCTCAATAGTTTGATATGGATAAATGTGTGTTCAAGTGATCCATTGATCCATCCATAGATCTGCCTCATGGCTTGGAGACCATGCTGAAGCCTTCACTATTCTTTGTAGCGCGCTCCAA
>NC_140292.1:284057-286557 GCF_964030765.1 Micromesistius poutassou
CGCGACACATGTCACGCCAAAAAAAACAAAAAAAAACTCCAGTTAGTTTTCTGTTGACTCGACCAGACCAGACCACAGCGTATTATTTTTAATGAAATGTTAGAAAGACATATTAGTCTTGACTTAATTAGTCTTGGTTTCTCAGTACTGTATTTGCATCCAAATAAGAAATATTAACATTTCTGAATATCAATGCCGCGATACCAAACTCCCAATAGCATATATTTCCATGCTGCACAATTATAGCTAACATTCACCTGTAAGCAGTAGTGACACAAAAACAAGTTTTCACAGTTATTGTTAATAATGTTCACCGGATGCTTTCGCAACTTCAACGGATTCAATTAATTATAGCGACAATATTACGTATGTGCACCGCCTCCAGCCCAGGAGTAGTTGAGAACGGGTTCATTTAATGTACTTATTAAGCAACATCAACACTGAAACACAGCATTACCCTTTAGCCTACTGCCCAAACACCAGCAATGTATTTGTGTTTCCAACCATTACAAAAAAATGCTTTATAAACTAAAGTACCACAACAACATTATCGCTCCTCCTACACAGTACAAAGTAACACTCACCCATCACTTCGGATCGGAGGAAATCCATCCTCTGATCCAGTGGCGGCTGCTGGTCTTTCAAAAAAGGGAAGCTCATTTTTCAGCCTACATCACATAAATTGTCAATTTATGTATATGTAAATTATGCTCTCTGTTCCTTTTCAAGGAAATGCTCTGTCATACCAACTAGCTGTCTTTTCCACTGACTTGACCAACGTCCTCTCAACGGCCAGCAGAGCTAGGCTGCTTAAACGGCCTTGGCCCATTGTGTTACGGGTGTAGGACTTGAGCCGACTTTAAACAGGAGAAGCTCCTTTCTACACCTGCAGATGTAGCTCCAATTGTTGCCACTAATGAGAACAGTTTGTAAAGCTGAGGCATTGCACTGTCCAACTCCATGTCTTTAAGGAACACCAATAAATCACACAGCTTTCCCCTGTCACCCTGCAAGTCCTGATCTGAATACAGGACTTGAAGTTCAGACCTCAGGCTCCCTGAATCAAAGTGATGGCCAACTACCAAAACGATATTAAACTTGAACAAGGAAATGTGGGGATTTTGCCAAGCAAATATCAAGAAATAGGTTGCAGTTTGTCTTTTGACTCGCTTGCAAAATCTGCGATGGGACTGAGGACTGAAGAGAGCTCCAGCGACGTTTTATAGTTCAAAATCGCTGTCAATCAAACGGCAACTCAGTCTTTCGCAGACCCTCCAATCATCACGCAGAAGTCCAGCGTCCAGGCCAGCCCACTCCTCCATTCACCCCCAGAGACACTGAGCGTCCGGGGGAGGGACATAATCGCAGCATTATCCAATGACCGTCGACTTTCGACGCACTAAAAAAAGCTGTTCTATGCAGCCCCATTGAAGTGGATGGACGCTGAGCTTCAACAGGCAAATGCACTGTGACGCTACGGGAATGTATGAGAAGGAAATCGAGTCAGCGATGAGCAGCTGATTCTGAACGAACTCGTCTTCGAGATGGACGTGTTCTAACGCATTTTTAATCAATGAAATGTTAACACAACAGTATATATTTGACCATTTCATTTTTGAAATTTTAGGGGAAGCTGAGCTTCCCTTGCAGTCTTAGAGAAATCACCACTGCTCTGATCCTATCGGAGGAAACGTCCAATGACCTGCTCATGCAGTCGGGTGTCCTGTTTTAGTTTAATGAGCAGACAGGTCTGTCCGGTCAACTCTCACTACCCGCCAACGTTTCAAACTTCGCTGATGACATCACCGGGGGGCCAGCTCCAGCATATTGCTGGGCCCAAAATTTGATTGGCTGATGACACACGTCAGTCAAATTTATTATCCAATGGAAGTGGTAGCTTCAGCAGAAGGCTAGCAATACTTCTAGTGCTGGCCCCGCTGGTTCGTGTAGCTGTGATGCGTTAGTCAGCTGAGCTCAGAAATATGGAATTAAGATGCGTTCAGACACACATTAATGTAATTGAAAAAAAAGAATATATATATAAATTAGATTTTGACAGGGCCAGCAGACGGCCCACCACTGCCTGTAAGTTCCTCCTTGAAAAGCATCGGGAAATCAAAGAACAGGACGACAGAAAACCAAGAGAGAATCGTTCGTACGGTCGCTGCTGTGAGCCATGCTGCTGTTCTGTATTGATTCTCCCCCGTTGGGTCCCACCGTTAATAACCCAGTTGGATAGTCAATCAGATATGACGCAGGGAGCCATGTTGATGTGCGAGAGAGACGGGCGGTATACGGTTCAGTGGCTCATTGTTCAGGGGGAGGAGGGGTAGAGTCAATCACACACCGTCACGGTCACGGCCGTGAGAACAACTCCAAACTGTCTCCAAACTGGATTTGACGCACAAAGAAAAGCAAAGTGTAGACGTTAATTGGGATCTTGCCACTTGGATTTAAATCGTTGAAAGATGTTCACATTCAAAGCTGTCCATATCTGACT
>NC_140292.1:289057-291557 GCF_964030765.1 Micromesistius poutassou
AGAGAGAGAGAGAGAAAGTGAGAGAAAGAGAGAGAGAGAGGGGGGAGAGAGAGAGAGACAGAAAGAGAGAGAGGAGAGAGAGAGAGAGAGAGAGAGAGAGAGAGAGAGAGAGAGAGAGAGAGAGAGAATCGTCCGACCGCCCTTCAATTGAGTTCCTTAATGATCAGCCTTAAAGGGGTAGTTCAGGATTTTGGACATCGGGTCTCATTTCCAAGTGAGCCAGTGTGTTATTTATCATTGGAGACCGTTTTCAACACTTTTCATTCAGTCCTTCTAGTTGCAGAAATCGCTGGTGCTAGGCTAGCGCAAGTCGAGGGGAACTGCTAGCCTGCCAATAAAAAACAGTTTTACCCACTCCAAAGTACACCCGATGCAAACCAATTATAATGCCCGACTATCGATGTAAATGTCTGTGTTGATAGAATAATATTAGAAATAAAACGATCCTTGTATCGCAATGATCACATTACATTTTGGGGGACTACTTTCTCAGCAGCGGCGGAATTTCACTTGCTCCGGTGTAGCAACCAATTCACTACAGCAGAAGGTAAACAGAAGCGCACTCCAGGTAATATCAGTCCACCGCTGCCGTAGCTTGCTTCCAACTACAGGGATTATAGACTAAATGCAATGCGATGCAAGGGTAAGTTTATTTCTAACACTATTCTATCAACACAGACATTTACATCAATAGTCTGGCATTATAATTGGTTTGCCCCGGGTGTACTGTGGAGTGGGTAAAACTGTTTTTTATTGGCCGGCTAGCAGTTCCCCTCGACTTGCGCTAGCCTAGCACCAGCGATTTCTGCAACTGGAAGGACTGAATGAAACGTGTTGAAAACGGTCTCCAGTGATAAACAACACACTGGCTCACTTGGACAAAACGTAGCCATGCCATGGTGTTTATTGGCAATGTATCCGGCCAGGGTATACCCAGGGACGTTCAGGATGTTCTTGTTTTCAGCATGGGTCTCCTGCAGTAGAATCACCGTCACGTTGTTTTTGCTGGCTATTTGTTCAAGGATGTTGGTCTTGGCGATGGTAAGGCCTTCAACGTTAAGCTGAAGTAGCGCTAACGCAAGCGCTGCGGTCTGTGGACGTTGTAAAGACATTGGTTTCGCTTGGGAGCATGCAACCTTGCAACTACTCTTAGCTACTTGTAGGGGAGGCCACGTAGAGGCTGTCTTCTTCTCCCCCGCTCACTTGGAAACGAGACCCGATGTCCAAAATCCTGAACTACCCCTTTAACGAAACCGGCCGTCTCCAGAGACCAGTGCTGGTATCCAGGTCTGAGCAGAGCTCCTGGTTTGTTTTGCCGCTGCACACACACTCAGTCTCCGTCTCTCGTTCCTTCCACCGTCGTGGGTCTAATGCAACGTGAACGGTAACGGCTCCATCTGCGTCTCTCCTCCGCATGGCAACGGAGCGGCCCAGCACGGGCCGTTCACCACGCAGCGTGTCTCCAGTTAAACAAGGCATATTTCAGCGGCGTAATTGCACGCTAATTATTGCGCTCTGATGGGGCTGAATGGAGCGCGGGAGGCAGAGGGAGTCGTGGTGTAATTGTATTGTCGCTGTGAACAGCATTCCCGGTATTCCCAGTACTCCCCAGTATTCCCAGTACTCCCAGTATTCCCAGTAGGCGGCGGCTGAGTCAGCGACTCGAGCCAAATACGGTCGCAGCTACAGGTTCTTCACTTCACTCCATTAGCCCCCGTGGAGCTAGAGTGACCTCTGACCTTTGCACACAGGCCCGCGCGCACACACGCGAACGTGCACGCACACACACACACACACACGTGTGCAGACAATGCAACTGTGTTGGTGAGTGGGGTGCACACACACACACACACACACACACACAGAGACTGTGGTGGGCACACATGCACAGTGATGGGAGCACGCACACGCACACACACACACACACACACAACACACACACACACACACACACACGCGGTCAAGAGGAGCTCCCAGCTGCCTCTCAGACGTGTTAAGTGGCGCTGCGTTCGCCAGCCCAGCTTCCCTGTACGGTGCTGACCTCGTTAACAACAAGTGGTGGTCTGCGGGGTCACAGGGTCAAAGGTCACAGGGTCGTAGGTCACCCGGTTTAGTAACTGACAACCAACGGCCGGAAGTAGCGGTCACGTGAGGGCGGGGCCCATTGAGAAAACGAAAGCGGCGGAAGTGAAAGCAGCGTTTGTAGGGTGACAGGGTGATAGTAGTAGTGATGTCGTGACAGGGTTAAGTGACAGGGTTAAGTGACGGGGTGAGAGTTTAGACCATCTAGGCGATGGCTCGTCTTTAATAGAAGAAGTTTAATAGAACCTAAAAGGAACACAAATCAATGGATGAGAAGGAAAAAAGAACGACTGAATCTACAAATAAATATTTTAAACCTGCCTTTCTTGCACTCTGCACACTGCCTGTGTATACTATATATAATTAATGTGATGTGGGAATTCCACCTCGATTAAAAAACGTTGCCTAGGTAACGATT
>NC_140292.1:294057-316073 GCF_964030765.1 Micromesistius poutassou
CCGAGCCACAAGGTCCACTAAACACAGATCGTCTACCATTTCACAACCATTTCTCTCTCTTACGGCACTGCAGATGCTGATTGGCTCAGGCAGGTGTTGGCCCAGGGGCCAAGGTATGACATGTAATCCCCAGAACACGACTTGACTGATTGGGTCAGAAAAAACCGGAGAGCCTGCGAGGAATCAGTACCGCACGGACCCGTGTCTGGCCGATCAATACTGACCCCCTGACATCTGACCTATCGCTGGCAGCTCTCCCGCCGTCCAAAACAAGAAACAGTACAGATCAAATAACCTTTAGGTCAACGCTCATCCACCAGGTTTGTAGGATTGTGTTTACCTGTGGTGGCGGCGGCTGGATTAACAAACGTTAAAGCTAGGGTATGCAATTTATTTTAGAAGCATTTTTATTCCGATTTGTGGAAGAAATCTCCAGACAGTAATCAATAAATCAAATGCTCTGTCAAAAAATAAGGAAATCTTGGTATCTGTTGCTGCCGCAGAAATCATTGAATTCGGCCGGATGTAACGATTGGACGGCCTACCTGTCTGTCAACCTAATGGCTACACTCATAGACCTCTGAAGAATAAGTCCCGCCTCCGAGGCTCCGGTTCCCTCGGTTAAATGTCTATGGGCAATAACATGGGGTTCATGAATACATGAGTACATAACAAACTATAGGTGACGAAGAAGTAAAAGCTGTGCCACGTTTTGAACGACACACATTTTCATTTCCCATTTCACATGTTATCTCCCATAGACATTTGACGGAGGGAACCGAGAGCCTCGGAGGCGGGACTTATTCTTCAGAGGTCTGTTGCTCAATGCTACTCATTGCACATGGCCGCAGTCTTCAATAAGGCTAGGCAGACCTACGCTTTGAGCTAGCGAGCTAGTCACGTTTTTTTGGAGGAGTGGCTTTGGAGGGAGGCTGTAAGGGAGGGGTGTGATTCTTTCAGTTGGATACTTTCAAAATCAAGCTTACTCGCTGGTAACTTGGCTGGTTTCTTCAAAATTGCCTCACCTACCGTTAAAACGGTTACTACCAAGTAACAGCCAAGAAAGAGAAACAATAAACTGTATATAGTGGGGAAGGGTGTGCTGTCTTAGAGGATAGGCTTGTTTGTACAGGGCCAACTGTTTTTGATTCAAGATTGAAAACGCCTATCTACAGAACCCAATGCTCTCTCTGTGGAGGCCTGGCAAAGGAAAAAAATCACAGATCAATACGCCACCAGGAGCCGCAGGCCAGCGCTTTCTGCCTCCCTTCTCCCTTATTGAACCGACCGCACAAAAGACTAGTGTTTGAAGTGTGTGTGGTGTGTGTGTGTGTGTGTGTGTGTTGGTGGGGTGATCATTAACTGTAGCTCGTGGAGTCAATGTCGTTAGTAGTTACTTGCCCATGCAGTCACAGTCACAAGCTGTTTGGGTGATGGAGCTGGTGGCTGTCCTCAAACCTCCACCCGATGGAGCACAGCTTGGGGGGAATGTGACCCAATACTTTTGAAAGTGAAAGTTTATAATTAAAAGTTTCAAAAACTTTTGCTTCAAAGAATGGCACACAGTGTGTTGAAATGAGTTCATATTCTGCCCGGTAACCCGCTTCAATATAATGTGAGCAAAATCTAAAAATATAAACAACCAAATGGCATGGAAATGGAAAAAGACTGCTCTCAAATCGATACAAAATGGTGTCCCGTGTGTGTCCATTCTTTATTCTTATCTATTGATCTATAGATGGTCATGTATTGATCCGATATCGACCAAAGTGATTAGGTGTATTGGTGATCACATGGGACCTACAACCACAACAAAAGAGTGACGCAGGAGGAGAAAAGGATGGTGGTGGTGGTGGTGGTGGTGGTGCTGGTGGTGATGGAGGAGTTGCAACACGAAACGCCCGCAACAACACTTCCAGAAATATCCGTCTTCATTTCAAAAATATCGACCGCCCCACCACAACCTCCAGCCAAGCCAAGAGATGCAAAGTCCTAAGCCAACCCTCTCTTACGATAGCGCACCAGGACGGTAAAGGTCACCACACAAACATGTGCGCACGCAAAAGGTTACAGAACGAAACAAAAGACGTCTCAGCAAAGCTTCCTTCCGTCTGCAGCGTTCTCCCCCCTCAACGCCCGACTCTTAACCCCCCCACCACCTCCCCTCCCCACCAACGCCCCACCAACGCCCTCTCCCGGTCTCGTTCTCCTCAAGGATTATCTTTGCCACTATTTGACTTATTTTGGCTCCTTGCGCCCACTGCCGGGGTCTTGTCTTTCAGTCTGAGCGTGACTGAGCGCCCGCCGTCTCCGTTCTAAGGAGGCAGGCTGAAACTTAATCCGTCTGCCCTTTTCTCCGGGAGAGTGCGTGAGTCACCTCGCGTGGCTGGGGCCGCTCGGGTCGCGCTGATTCAACTGACTTTGTGTGTTTGTTCTGTCATTCTGTCCTTTTGCCAGACTGCCTGTTGGTCTTTACTTTCCTTTCCACCTGTCTGTCTTTCTGTCCTAGCTTTCTGTCTGTCTGTCTGTCTGTTTGTGAGTCGTTCTATCAGTGTTTTGCTGTTTCGCTCTCTTTCATTTCCCGGTCTCTGCGCCTCCAGCTCATCATTCTGGTTTTCTTTCAGTTTTTTTTTTCTGTCGGGCGTCCCAGACGTCTTTGACTTGCTGTCGTTCTTCTGACACGCCGTCCTTCGTCTCTGCCTCGCTGTCAGGGGGACGTTAGATAGCCGTCCCTGAGAGGTTACTTTTGAAAAGCATTTTTCTACCTTTTCTACATTATCACAAACAAATGTGGATCAAAATAAAAGTGTGATTAGTGACAAAAAAACACACACAATTACGTGCGGTGCTCGAGGCCAAGTTATTTACATTTAGATTTAGGGCGTTTAGCAGATGCTTTCATCCAAAGCACAGCAAAGTACATTTGTCAGAAGAAAGAGGAACAACAATATATCACTGTCGGTACAGTAAGGATGTTCATAGAACCAAGTGCCAAGCGCTTACAATCGCTAGGTTAACCCATTCCCCGAATACAACGCAGATAGCTCGGATAAGATGCTACACACTGCTAAGTACTATTTTTAAGTGCCAGGACGTACAACATACAATAAGTGCATACATTAAGTGCCAGGACGTACAACATACAATAAGTCTGTATATTAAGTGCCAGGACGTACAACATACAATAAGTGTGTACATTAAGTGCCAGGACGTACAAACACACAATAAGTCCGTACATTAAGTGCCAGGACGTACAAACATACAATAAGTGTGTAAGAGGGGCGTGGGGAGTTGGGGGGTAAGGGGGGGGGAGGCTATGCAGAGTCTAGGTGAACGCCAAGTTAGAAAAACGCCCCGCTTTTTCACGTACCTGATACCCTTCTGGTCGGGGGGGAAACGGGCGACTTGCAGTAACGTATCCGTGCGCTGATGTCCGGGCGAGGCCGTTAACGGTTTGTCGGGGCGGTCCGAGGAACGCCGTGGCGGTTCGGTTCCATATTTCTATATCGGGTGAGGTGGGAACAGCATCGCGGCGGTGGGCTCCGTTTTCATTCCATTCACACTTCTTGTGAAGGAAGACCCCCGGGCCGCGGCTGTGGGTGGTCTCACCGGGCGTCGGGGGAGCAGGGGGGGGCGGCGGCGGTGGGGTTGGATGTCAGCCGTACGTGTTCTCGAGCTACGTGTGGCCGTCCGATGTGAACAGTGACATGTTAATCCTGTCTCGTGAAATGAATCCAAACAGAGCGAGAAGCGGGATGAAGTGGTGTGTAACCGTGGTATAGAAACAGATGTACAAGAAGGGGTGTAGAAACAGATATACAAGAAGGGGTGTAGAAACAGATGTACAAGAAGGGGTGTAGAAACAGATGTACAAGAAGAGGTATAGAAACAGATATACAAGAAGAGGTATATAACCAGATGTACAAGAAGGGGTATATATATATATAAAGATATACAAGAAGGGTATTGGTATTTAGCAGGGGTGTAACAACGGCTAAGCAGAGGAATATCCCTGATATCAACATGTGTACCAACAGGTATACCAACAGGTGTATCAACAGGTATATCAACAGGTATACCAGCAGGTGTACCAACAGGTATACCAACAGGTATACCAACAGGTATTTTAATAGGTTTCGCGGGAAACAGGTGCTCAGTATAACAGCCATGGACCATTAAACCATCCATTTCCACATGATGAATTTCCACCGTCCATTCTTTTGCTCCACTCCAATTATTCCACGCACTTTCCCCACACTGGAACCCTAATGCGTCTCCAATTAGCTTAATCACACCGCTGTGCACTCTACACACACACACACACACACACACACACACACACACAATAGCGTGCGTAGAAACACAATAGTGTGCGAAGAGTGCACAGCGGTGTGCGCACACAATAGCGAAGTCCGCTGTAATCGTGTGCTTTGTGACTCCCCGCGATGAAGGACAAAAGGACCGTCGCCGGTCGTGAGAGCGGCGAGCGACAGAGGTAATGGAGCGTGTCTCTTCATTCTTAACTCCTACCCCACCTCCCTCCCTCTGTAATCACACCCTCGCCACATGCCCCCCTCCCCCCCCCCCCCCCCCCAGAAGCACACAGCCAGCCGAGTGGAGCTAATGCAGAACACGAGGAGAAAGTGTTTTACGATGGAACCCGGGTCTGCTGGCGTCACCGGGCATGTCGGAGCCTCCGGTGATCATGAGAATGAAAAGGGAGAGGAAAAAGGTAAAAGCGCTTTTACAGTGTTGACCGACATTCACCCGTTCATGCACACGTTCACACACCACAGACGGCGGAGTCAGAACCGCGCAGGGCGACAGCCAGCGTGTCAGGAGCAGTCCAGGTTAGAGGGCGTCTCGCTCAGGGGACACCTCCACACTCAGAGCTAGGAGGAGGAGCCGGGGATCGAACCAGCAACCTTGCGGTTACCAGCCGACCCGCTCTACCTCCTGAGCGAACGAAAGGTCAAGTCGGAGTGGAGTCTATGCAAATAGAGAACGTGTTTTGCTTGCTGAACAGATGGGGGCGGGGGGTTGATTAGATGTCATGTCGTCGATTAGAACGTTCAAATTAGCGTAGCGGAGATACGTTTACGATGAGCGGGATGACGGGGGTGAAGAAACGGAATGAAAAGCAGGCGGATAGCATTTAAAGAAAGGAACCTTCAACTGGGTTTCCTGAAACGAGGCCTTGGACTCGTTTCAATCGGGTGGGGCGGGCGGTCGGACGGCCGAGAGATTTCGGAAAAAAAAAAACTCGGAAAGTGTTGCTTTAAGAATCCGTTCTCTATCCACGGCCCATTAAACCCCGAACCAACGGCGCCGCCCTTGACTCCTCGGTTCTGTGCTCTGAAGGAGACGCGGCGAATGAGAAAAAAAGAAGGGAGACATTTTTGAAAGTGGGCCGTTGAGTGCTCACTCGGTTCCTAGCGAGGGCCCTCGAGACCCCCCCCCCCCCCCCCGGCGTCTGCGGCGCCGGCCCCGACTCGTCGTCCTCTCGTCTTCCCTCAGCCCCTCTGGAACTGCCTCTCCATAACGGAGAGCCAGCGCTACTCCTGGCTTTATTCGCTCTGTGTGTGTGTGCCTTCACTGACTGGCTCGTTGTCGCTGGCTGCTTGTCGCTTCCTGTTCCTGCCCTGATGAGAGCCAGGTGTCTCTCTCTCTCTCTCTCTCTCTCTCTAGGGTGGAGGGATTTCAGGTTTTGGTCGGTTGGTCGACGGGCGGGCGCGGGGGGTGGGGAGGGGGTGGGGGGGGAGTTGCACGACCGAATCCTCATCCGTCTGAGATTCGCTGGTTTGAGGAAAATGTTTCCTAATCAGTGTTTTCAGGGCAGGACGGACCGATGCAGACGTGATGTGTTTCACTTTTGAGTAATGGGGTGTATTGTGTGAGAAATAATATTATTTGTTAATAAAAAATATACCTAAATAATATTCAAGGGCTGTTTCTGGTGGAGGATTTTCTTTTTTTTTTCTTCATCAACCAATTGGTCGGATTTCAGTCAATCTTGAAATGGCTTGTAATGGCTAATCCACATCACACCACACATATCTTCTGTTATCTTCTGTTATATACTGTTTTAACCATTACTTGTTGAGCTGACATGAATGTAAAAGGAATACATGTTTTATATTATCTTTCTTTTATTGTAATTTTTTTCAGCGATCATAATCATGATTATCATGGTCATTTCTTTTTCTTCTTTTGTGGAGCCCAGAAAGAATAGTTGTGACTGCAGTAAAGGTGACCCTAAATAAACCAAACTAAAAACCCGGTCAAATAGAGGCCCATTAATAGGAGAACACACTCATCTCTCTGTGCTTGCTATGAACCAACAGCTTGGCGGTGTGTGTGTTTGTTTACTGTCATTCCCTTGGATCAAGAGCCTCTCTGTTGTCTAGTCACCGGACGCCTTGAAGTGACACCCCATAATACTCAATATTATCTGTGTGAATCAACAGTGTGTGTGTGTGTGTGTCTGGATAAAGCTTTTAACCTCTCTAAATATAGACTGGACACATGAGTTTACCTCAGCTTTCACACAGTTCAGTCACGCATACACACACACACAATCACTCATATGGGAAACACTTCAAAAGCACGTACTGGAGATCAGATCCGTGTCAACACACACACACACACACACACACACACACACACACACACACACACACACACACACACACACACACACACACACACACACACACACACACACACACACACACACACACACAAATCCCTGTGTCGCACCAAATAATTTTTTCCCAGGGAAGAGCCTCACCGGGTTGTGATTACATCAGTGGCCAGATTGTCCAGGAATTAAATGAAGCGCCGATAACCTGCGGCTATCGCTCCTCAACTCGCCGGACAGACGGTGGCAAATGGAAAAAAAAGCAGGGAGGCCAATGGGCTGCCAGGTTCTGTAAACAGAACACATACCTCCTCAAGCTAGTTCAGCTGTAAACAGAACGTATACCTCCTCAAGCTAGTTCAGCTGTAAACAGAACACATACCTCCTCAAGCTAGTTCAGCTGTAAACAGAACGTATACCTCCTCAAGCTAGTTCAGCTGTAAACAGAACACATACCTCCTCAAGCTAGTTCAGCTGTAAACAGAACACATACCTCCTCAAGCTAGTTCAGCTGTAAACAGAACACATACCTCCTCAAGCTAGTTCAGCTGTAAACAGAACGTATACCTCCTCAAGCTAGTTCAGCTGTAAACAGAACACATACCTCCTCAAGCTAGTTCAGCTGTAAACAGAACATATACCTCCTCAAGCTAGTTCAGCTGTAAACAGAACACATACCTCCTCAAGCTAGTTCAGCTGTAAACAGAACATATACCTCCTCAAGCTAGTTCAGCTGTAAACAGAACACATACCTCCTCAAGCTAGTTCAGCTGTAAACAGAACATATACCTCCTCAAGCTAGTTCAGCTGTAAACAGAACACATACCTCCTCAAGCTAGTTCAGCTGTAAACAGAACATATACCTCCTCAAGCTAGTTCAGCTGTAAAGAGGGACGCCAGCACTACGGTCACTCACGGCTAATCTATAAAAGATTAAAGTGTTTATCCCTCAAACTCTAGAATATCCTGCAACGGATGCCAGTGTATCCCACTATAAGATTGGGAATTGATTGGAATAATGATGATAAAATAATGGACCCTTACTGTTAAGTGTTAATTATCATTGATTGCAACATTTGAAATCAATGCAGTTGCATTGTTTAGAAATGGATTGATTCAACGAGACACACATCTGTACACCCCTGTTCAGTCTTTCTCCAAATAACCCCGTACACGTCTTCAGAGAACCTCCGGTCCCAAAACAGAACCTGCATCGCGCTGAGCAACCAAAACCTCTTCGCTCGTCGTTCGATCGCCCACAAATCGATGCCACCAGAAACAACACATTCTCACTCTTTGAGTTCGTCAAAAATCGACGCCAGGGACTTTTGGCGTGAACTGCTGACGCTAAAGGGTGTCATTGTGCGTCCTCATTCGACGCAGGGGGTTTGTAATCCCGGCACGGCGATATCTGACGCCCCGGGGAAAGCGCTCCCGCAAATCTCTTTTTTTGTAGGATGGTAGGGGCAAGTACCGCCTTTTAGGGTTAGGGTTAGGGTAGTAGTGGTTAGGGTTAGGGTAGTAGTGGTTAGGGTTAGGGTTAGGGTAGTAGTGGTTAGGGTTAGGATTAAGGTAGTAGTGGTTAGGGTTAGGGTAGTAGTGGTTAGGGTTAGGGTTAGGGTAGTAGTGGTTAGGGTTAGGGTTAGGGTAGTAGTGGTTAGGGTTAGGGTTAGGGTAGTAGTGGTTAGGGTTAGCGTAGTAGTGGTTAGGGTTAGGGTAGTAGTGGTTAGGGTTAGGGTAGTAGTGGTTAGGGTTAGGGTAGTAGTGGTTAGGGTTATGGTTGGGGTAAGGGTTACGCACTTATCACTGTTCGCCGTGGAGGGATTACATTGTAATGAGGTTTGAAAACCCCCTGCGTCGAATGAAGACGCACAAGGACACCCTTTGCGTCAGCCGTTAACGCCAAAAGCCCCTAGACCAAGCGTCGATTTTTTGCCGAACTCGGAGAGAAACTGCTCATCCAGACTCCCAGACCGGCAACACACCTCGTGTTGTCTCCAACTGGGCTGACGTGTGCAGCGACACACAGCTCTCCCAGAGAGACGGTGGGCTCCCCTGGGTGTGGGGGGGGCAGTCAGATCTTCACAGCCAGCCAGCCAGCCAGCCAGCCAGCCAGGCAGGCAGGCAGGCAGGCAGGCAGGCAGGCAGGGGGAGATGAAAGGGCTTTTGGGTGTCAGATTGACTGGCACCCCCCGCTGAGCTCCCCACCGCCACGTTCCGCCCTAATTCCTCCACCTCGGTAAGGCGACTGACAAGGTTAAAGACGCGAGGGAGCTTGACGTATTACAAAACATTCCCTCCGGTTTACCTCGCTCCCCTTCTCCGGGCACTCAGCGACCTCATGCAACGGAGACGATGATTGCGTTCTTATTTTTCGTTTTTCCGTCGTTTTAATCTAATAATTCGGATGCATCGCCTCGCTCAAGGGCGGGCGGTCGGTCACGGGGGGGGGGGGGGGGGGGGCGCCGAGGACATCGCGGACGTTTGAGACTAAGTACTAAAAGGAAATAGAAAAATAGATGCTACAAGTAAATGCTAAAGACCAACAGAACAAAAGAGGGCAAACAAAACAGACGGTACAAACCAATATCAATTATAAATCATAACGATCGACGCTGGGGATCTGATGGGCTACAGAGTCGGAGTTAGGAGAGACGGCGAGTGGTTGGTGAGGATGATGACTGAACCATCACGGTGGCAGGGCCTCAGAGAGGACAGGACCACGCTATCAGGCTGGGCAGCGTTAGCCTCATAGCATAGCTGCCCAAGTCGTATTTGCAGGCTCATCTTGTATTTAGTGTAAACAATGCCGTAGTCAAATAGGAGACCTGGGCATATAGTGATTATGGAATGTAAAAACAATCAGGCAGCGGAGGTAAGAAGATACCCTGACTCTCTCACACACACACACACACACACACACACACACACACACACACACACACACACACACACACACACACACACACACACACACACACACACACACACACACACACACACACACACACGGACAGACACAGAGACATACACACAGACAGACAGACACACAGACACCCAAACACAGACACATACACACACACACACACACGGACAGACACAGAGACACACACACACGCACACACAGCCAGAGACACACACACAGCCAGACACACACACACGGACACAGACATCCAAACACAGACAGAGACACACAGCACGAACACACACACACACACACACACACACACACACACACACGGACAGAGCTACACACAGACACACACACACAGAGCCACACAAACACAGACAGAGACACACATGCACGAACACACACACATGCACGAACACACACACACACACACACACACATGCACGAACACACACACACACACACACACACACACACACACACACACACACACACACACACACACACACACACACACACACACACACACACACACACACACACACACACACACACACACACGAGTCTCCCACCCTGCCCAGGAGGTGGACTGGTGCGCTGTATGTTTGAGCAGACTAATATATATAAACCTTGCACCCGTTGTGGCCTTTAGAGCTCCAGGCCCCGGGGTCAGCGGATCACATCCATCTCCCCAGCCTTCACATCCTCTGCCTCTGTTGCTAGGCTGACATATTATGGGATGGCCATCATATAGATATCTCCTAGCAGTGATTTATCGGCCCGCGAGGAGCCGAGGCGTTACTCATCGGAGCGGTGAGCACACACGGTGATGCGGTGACGACAGGAGGACAGGAGGTTTGATTTGTGGTCCGAGCCAATCGCGCGTCGGCTTCTATTTATAAAAAGGAAGCGGAAGCGTTCTCTGAGCGCAATAATCCATGCCACGCCCCCTTTTACACACACACACACACACACACAGTACATACCCTTACACAATACACACATAAACAAAAACCCGACACACTCCCACACAAAAAAATGTGCAACACACACACACACACACACACACACACACACACACACACACACACACACACACACACACACACACACACACACACACACACACACACACACACACACACACACGCACTTCTCTCTGTTTCTGTCTGTCCTCCATGTCAGAGTGCAGCCATCCCGTGTGGTTGTGTACGCACCACAGTCAGTGGACCCCACACACTCTGTATCCACCTTATTCCGCCACCGTTCTATTTCCCATGATTCATAGCGGCCCCTGCTGGTTTTCCGTTTCCGGTTTGAGTGCTGTTTACATTGTGGCGGGCGCATATCTTGAAGGCTACGGCGATAGTTTTAAAAGTTCTATATTATGACATATGCCCGAACTCATCCTCTCACTAAAGTACCGCCGGCTACGTATTCTCGCTTCTGACCGGAAATGGGAAAACCGGACCGGTCGTCATGGTGGCAGCGCATTGTGTAGCCCGGGATAAGGTGGATAATCTGTAATACAAATCACCCCCCCGACGTGCTAATGAATCCGCCTGTGGGGCAGAGAACCCACCTAGCGGGTCCAACAGGCCCGCGTTCAGTGGAGCTGGTGGTGAAGATAATCCCCAGATTAGGCGAGGTGGAGGTGGTGGAGGTGGTGGTGGTGGTCTATTCATGTGAGAATCACAAAGCTAATCTATGATTCTGAATTCTGATTCATGATTGCTTTTCCTGTTTATGTCTTTGGTTGAATTAATACATTCATCCATATTTTGTATACAAGGGCTGTATGGCTTTTTATGTCAGCACATGGACATGATTTGTGGGTCACCTCTACTATTAAGTACACCTCTGTAAGGGTCCTATTCGCTGTGTGTTCCAGAAATCAATAAATCAGATCCCATAGATGCTTTCCTAAAAGTAAGGTCTGTAACCGGTGCTATTTTAGCTTGAACTCAATACCTCATTGAAATATATAAAATATATGAAATAAACATACTCTTTATTACACTCTGGTTCTTGTGTAGTTCATTCCTATCACTGTTCACTATCCTATCACTGTGCGTTGTGTGTCACACTGTAAGTGTTGTTACTTTCCGGTGTTGTGTGAGGATGTGTCTGTCATGATGTGTGTTAAGGGTATTGTTGGTTACTTACTAAATTGAATCCATAAATCAATTGGAACGCTCGCAAACAAGATCACTCGTGGTTTAGAATCGGCAGAATGAGAATAAAATACCTTTGACAGAGGAATACGTTAACCGACTGTGTGACCACAAAGGCTTCTCGAACCGGTTGTCATAGAAACCGACGGTTTAATCAAAATAAACCACTTGGCTGTCGCTGTGGAACAGGTGAATTAGAATCTCATTAGAATTAGAATCTCCAAATAATAATAATAATAATAATAATGAAGGAATAATGAAATCCAAAAAATATCTTCCCAAAAGATACAACTCGTAATTGGTATATTTAAATGAATCCATGTATTGAATGTTAATGCTAGTCAATTTGTATGTGTACTTGGTTCATGCATAATCTACAAATTTATTTGAATATTTGCTTCTGGGAGAAATTGAGAGGGAGAGATAAAGAGGCAGAGAGAGAGAGCGAGACAGAGAGAGGCAGAGACATATAGAGAGAGAGAGAGACAGACAGAGAAACAGAAAGAGAGCTGCACTTCCTGACTTCCTGCGATTCGTACAAAGACATCAGGAACACACACACACACACACCACCACGGATAACAAAGGCATGCAAGGACTTTAAAGACATTCCAGATGCTCACAAACTGCCATACCTGTTGGGAGAAATACAACAGTGTGCGATCGCAGCAGCAGCAAGATTCGTCACCTGTTGTGATGAGAGGAGGACCTCTAACTCCCCATGAACCGACTCATCCTCCTGGACTCAATCTTTCCACAATACACTATTGCACACATCCTCCATTTTGTAAATACTGTGTATTTAGAGTGTATCTTTAACTGATCTATTAATACGAGATACTGTAATATTTATAATATTACACATTTTACTTTACACATTTTTCACTCCTCACTCCTCCAGGGCCTCGCGCAGGAGGTCCCGCAGCAGGAGGGCCGAGCCGATGGTCAGGCTCAGGACGACGATGCACACCTCCTTCACATGAACACGTCATAAATGTTAAGTGTCATTCGGTTGTTGTCATGACAAGTAGACATTGTTTGGGTTGCCTTGATTATGACAAGTTTACATCATTACCCTGTCATAATGGTGTCATGACAGCCAGCTTTGTGAAATATCCTGTAGCACATCTATCTGACCAAGTGCTAGAATTGGTCTGTAACCTTGCACATCTTATTATAATAATCATTATGTCACATGTCATGAATACAAAAAGAGGTGCATTTTCTGTTTATGTCAAGTTGTCATGATATCCTCTGGTAATTCCATCCTGGTTAATGTAAATTTGTCATTATAAAGACACCCCAAACAAATGTAATGTCAACTAAGACAACTTCTGGTAATGTCACTTTGATTAATGTCAACTTGTCATAATCAAGACAACCCAAACAATGTCAAATTGTCTTAACAACAACCGAATGACACTTAATGACCAAAGTCATAAACGTTTATAACATGTTCATAATGTTTAGGAAGTTCATGACAGTAGGAAGTTCATGACAGTGTCATGTCATAGTTATGACAGTGTCATGTCACTCTTATATAGAGACCATCAAATAAAGTGTTACCTAATATTTTATATGTATATATATTTTATATTTTATGTTTTATACTATATACCTGACCTTTTTATTTTATTTTCTAACCATTTTTATTTTATTGTTGTATATTTCTCATGCCAATAAAGCTTTTTTGAATTGGGGGGAGAGGGAGAGAGAGACAGACAGAGACAGAGACAGAGTGTGAATTAAAGCGAGAGAAGGCGAGAGAGAGAAAGGATGCATTCTGGAAGAATCCACGGAGTGTGGATTAGTCTTTCAAGTGTAAAACTCATCCCAAGCCAGAAGCCCACTGGGGTGTGTGACAGCCCCAACCCCGCGATGGAGGCTAATGCCTTTTATTTCACATCATAAAAAGGACCACAGTTCCTAGCCAGGATCTTGCAAACATCAACCAACCATAAGGAAGAGCACAGCCCTGGGAAAGGGAGAAACATTCAAATCGAGTTTGTGTGTCTGGGTTTTCAGTTTCGTCTGAAAGGGGAACAGCGAGAACATAAATGATTTGTGCAATACGCAGCCAATCAGTGTTAGTCTCACACGGAAATCCAGATGAAATAACGTGCTGCTTTTCATGCTGGCAGGCTGCGCACACACCACTGGTACAGAGCGAACGCCGACACAACACCCAGCCTGACGCCCCACAAGAAAATGACACCGCTCGCTGTAATTGCAAAAATATTATGGTAGCAATCCCAATTTATTCACCAGCGGATAACAGCGACATCCGCATAATGTCACAATATCCATATCTGAAGAACAGGGGGTGCAGGAAAATAACCTTTACAGGAACATGCGCCTGGCATTTCCTCCAGGGTCCCGAACCTTAATCCTGCTCCCTCATTTCAATTCACCTCCATTTGTATGAAGGTGAATCAGATTCAGTAATGAGGCCGGAGCAGAACCCCCCCCCCCCCCCACACTCCCCCCTGTTGGGTTCGGCCCCACTCAGAACCGGTGAGAACCGGCTCGGCACAGAAGATAATAATAATAATAATTACAATAATAATAATAATAAATATAGTTGCAAGCAACCATGAAGGGGTCCTACTGTATGGCCGTATGATTGTATGACCGACAGTATGACAGTATGACCAACAGTATGACCGTAGACTGCCAAGGGCAGATTGGAGTATATTTTCAGAAATAGAAGTCTAAGTCTAAATAGAATTGACAATTTCCCTGTGTACTTATCTCCGATATCTCCAAACCGACCTAAAGGAACTTGGTCCTTACCCACGTCGGGACTCCAACCCGACCTAAAGGAACTTGGTCCTTACCCACGTCGGGACTCCAACCCGACCTAAAGGAACTTGGTCCTTTCTCTGGGACTCCAACCTGGATTCTAGGACTCTAACCCAGTCTCTCTGGTATCAGATCATGTATCTCTCTGGTAAAAATAGAAAATAAAGGCAAAGTTAAAAAAGCATTGTAGATTTAAGATTTAGCAGAAAGCTAAAGCAAACATAAAAGTCTTCAGTCTTGTTTTAGAAGCTGTCAGAGTTGAGGCAAGTCTTAAATCCTCAGGGAGTTTATTCCAGCTTTTTGTTGCATAGTAACAAAATCCTGCTTCCCCATGTTTTGTGTTGACTGATTTATAGGTTAGCAACATGATTTTAAAATCAATTCTCTGACATACAGTGAGCCAATGTAACGATTTAAGAATTGGTGTAATATGTTAACATTTTTTGGTCTTTGTTAGAACAGCAGCAGCATTCTGAACAAGCTGTAGTTGCCTTAGAGTTTTTTTTGGGAGACCTGTAAGGAGACCATTACAGTAATCAAGCTTGCTAGTGAGAAAGGCATGTACAAGTTTTTGTAAGTCTTCGGTATACAGCCCTCCAAGTCTTGCTACATTTTTAAGGTGATAATATGCAGATTTTGTAACTGATTTGATGTGACGAAATGTGTCGAAATGTAAATCTGAATCCATGATAACCCCTAGATTTCTGGCTTTGATTGAGGTTTTCAGGGACAGAGAGTGAAGGTGTTGGGTTACTTTAAGCCTTTTGGTTTTAGCACCAAATACAATTATCTCGGTTTTGTCCTCATTTAGTTGAAGGAAATTTCGGCACATCCAGTCTTTGACTTGCTCAATGCACTGGCACAACAGATCGCAAGTCACTAAGTTGCTGGAGGATAACTTTCTCAATGATTTTACTTATGAAGGGTAGATTTGATATTGGTCTGTAGTTGTTAATAATAGAGGCATCATGCAAATTGTACCTTCCTAGTGGTAATGGCAGCCTGTTGAATTCCTGAACTTCAAGGCCTTGTTCTAGTGCCACCTATGTGTTATGGCCTATCTTTTGATTCCCTTACTAACTTTATGAGTTCTACAAGCCATTTTTATAACGGCCACACGATTAATCAGCCAATCACAGCCTCATCACAGCGGGCGTCGAATCGAAACAGCCAATCGAGTTGTAATCGCGATGACGGTTCAGTGATTGAGTCGAGGCGACTCGTTATGATTCATAATGCGATCTGATTTGTTTGTTGTGTACGTGTTGTGTAAGTGTTGTGTACGTGTTGTGTACGGGTTGTGTACGCGTTGTGTATGGATTATGTTAACGCTTGCACACACAGACCCATGCTTACGAGGGCACACACACACACACACACAGAAACACACACACACACACACACTAACAAACAGAGACAAACAGACACACACAAAAACACACACACACACACACACACACACACACACACACACACACACACACACACACACACACACACACACACACACACACACACACACACACACACACACACACACACACACACACACAGTTGTGGCTGTCGTTTTGATTGAAAGCAGCGTGACCCCCCCCCCCCCCCCCCCCCTCTGGTCCAGCCGGCTCTGACCTCCTCCACCCTGTTTAGCATGAGACCCCCACCCGGCAGTAGCCCCCACCTGTAAACAGCCGGCTGATCATGGGGCTATCAAGGCTCCTGACGGCCGGTCCTCCATCACAGGGGGGGGGGGGGGGGTGTCTGGCCGCCACCCACCCGACCCCCTGCCTTTGTAACTCGATGTGACCCCCATTACCCCCCCCCCAGGAGGGTTCCCCCAGGAGGGCCCCTCAGCGAGATGAGTGATGGCTGGAGGCGGTTGCCATGGTAACCGTGTGTCCGTCATGGGGCCCCCCGTCGTTTCATTTAATAACTGATCAATGAAACTGCTAGATGGACAAAGACACCTTCAGCACCTTTAGGATTTCGGTCAAGGTTCCTGTGTGTGTGTGTGTGTGTGTGTGTGTGTGTGTGTGTGTGTGTGTGTGTATGTAGGTATAGGTGTGTGTGTGTGTGTGTGTGTGTGTGTGCGCGTGCGGCTTATTAGACTGTGTGTGCTTCATAAAGGGAAAGATATTAAACTCAACGGAAGGAGAGCAGCCACACTGGGCTGGAGGATGAGCACGCACGCACGCACACACGCACACATGCACACACACGCACACACACCTCACAAAAAACACACATACACACACATACACCTCACAAAAAACACATATACACACACACACACACACACCTCACAAAAAGCACACATACACAAAAAGATACACACACACACACACACATGGGGGGGTCTCATACGTCTTCATGGTCTCCCTTTGTCACACACATCTCCATCCTACTGTGAGGCTGTGATGAAACCAGCATGCTGACACACACACACACACACACACACACACACACACACACACACACACACACACACACACACACACACACACACACACACACACACACACACACACACACACACACACACACACACACACACACACACCCTTAATGACCCATAATGACCAGTGCCGCCGGTCCAGCCGTAACGGTCTGATGTGGCGTGACGTTGGTTGGGGGGGGGGGGGGGGCGGGCGACACTGCAGTGGAACGCCGCCTGAATCCCAATGGGGGGGGGGGGGAGGGGGGGGGGAGGAGAGGGGGGGAGGGCGACAGTAAGGGGGGGCGGCGGTCAGGAACACAATTACTGACGGAGATCTGGGGGAGGGATTCCTTAGACCAATGAATGAATGCAGACTTTTAGGTCGATATCGGAGAGTTTGACACCATGCAGCCTCTTCACTTCACCCCGCCCCCCCGTGGAGTCTCCGGGGGTTAACGCACACACACAGTGGAGGGAGGTGGAGCTGGGGTCGGCTGGTCACCGGCATGGTCGCTGGTTAGATTCCCCAGCTCCTCCTCCTAGCTGTTGAGTGTGGAGGTGTCCCCTGAGCGAGACGCCCTCTAACCCTGACTGCTCCTGACCAGCTGGCTGTCGCCCTGCGTGGCTGACTCCGCCGTTGAGTGTGTGAATGTGTGCGTGAACGGGTGAACGTCAGTCAACACTGTAAAGCGCTTTGGATAAAAGCGCTAAATGAGGACCATTTACCATGAGGACCATCTCTACTAATGGTAAATGGTAAACGGTCCTCATTTATATAAAGCGCTTTTATCCAAAGCGCTTTACAGTGTTGACTGACGTTCACCCATTCATACACACATTCACACACCGACGGCGGAGTCAGCCACGCAGGGCGACAGCCAGCGGGTCAGGAGCAGTGAGGGTGAGGGCATTCAGGGACACCTCCACACTCAACAGCTGGGAGGAGGAGCCGGGGAATCGAACCAGCAACCTTGCGGTGACCAGCCGACCCGCTCCGCCTCCTGAGCCGCCCCTCCTGCCCCCCCCCCCCCCCCCCCCCCCCCCCCCTCTACTAAAAGACAACCAACGCAATCCAGCAGGAGGGTGGGAGGAACCTGCAGAGTTCGGGGACGGGACCCTACTACAGGAGGAGGTTCAGCTCGATGCTGTGAACAAGGGAACACAGCAGCGTACTGTATATCCACCGGGCCGACTGGGCGCGGGTGGGGGGGGCGGGGGTGGGGCGGGGCAAGGCCGCCTGGCTGCGCTGATACATTTCAGGGCTGAGTGGTTAAGCCCCCGCGCCGCAGCGCCGGGGATTAGCCTCGGCGGCGGTGTCCCCAACACTGCTCGTTTGGGGACAGTCGGCAGGCCTTTGTTGTGATTGGCCCGAGCGGCTGTCGTCGGGCTGGAGGGCAGGCGGACGACAAAACGGGGTCGTTGTTTAGGGGGCGGAGCAGGGGGGCGGGGGCCGCGGGGGGGGGGGCGGGGGGGGGAGCTGGGCATGGGTGTTTCAGGAAGGCCCTGGCGGCGTTTATGCAAATTTTAGACGTTTGAGGATAAAAGAGAAACTGGGTAAATATGGGGGGAGAGGGAAGGGAGGGAGGAAGAGAAGGGAGGGAGGAAGAGAAGGGAGGGAGAGAAGGGAGGGAGAGAAGGAAGGGAGAGAAGGAAGGGAGAGAAGGAAGGGAGGATGAGAAGGAAGGGAGAGAAGGAAGGGAGGATGAGAAGGGAGGAAGAGAAGGGAGGAAGAGAAGGAAGGGATAGAAGGAAGGGAGGAAGAGAAGGGAGGGAAGGGAGGAAGGAGGCCTGTGGGGTGTTGAACCCAGACCAGCCCTGCGGTGGGGGGCGTACGGAGGGTTCTGGTTCCTCTGGCAGAAGCACACTGAGGTCACAGTCGTGGTTCTAAGGAGGATTCATGTCCTGTTCTCCACCGAGTCAATATACTGTACACACACACACACACACACACACACACACACACACACACACACACACACACACACACACACACACACACACACACACACACACACACACACACACACACACACACACACACACACCGGGCTGCTGGTCTGAGGCAGAGCTATTTGAAGGAAACGTAGACTAAAAACAAAACAAAGGCATCATTCTCTGGTAAGACGCCACCGGCGGCCATTTTAATTGGCCTGCTGTAACCCTCATTGTGTTTGATGTTGGTGTTGCTCGTATGACTGATTGGGTTCATGTTACACACTGCGATACAGAAACCCTGAATGGTTTTCTTTCTAATCCCATCTCATATGCAAATGTGACCGGAGAAGTGAAAGACGCTGCGTTCATGAAATTCAACCCTGCAGCACTAAGGCCCTAACCCAACTCCTGAATCGAAAACCCGTTCTAACAATCGCAATCCATTCGGTTGAATCGTAAACTCCTCTAACGAGGCATCGTCTAGACGCAGCCCTAACTGGATAACGGATTCCCAACCGACGCTCGAGAGTCCTGGCTCAAAGCGCCACTCACAGCGAGCGGGAACTTCCTTGAGGCTAACGATGTCAGCTCCGTTATCTTATCTTACGACATGCAGATAAGATAGAAACTGTTGACTTTACTAACCGCCTCTGTCTTCCAGATGCTTCCAGAGGGCATTGTGCTGATGTTTTTGTACGGACAATCTCACAGCCTTGAGATGACAACACCTTAATTCAACAGAAACACGCCTACCCTGGTAGAGAGACATGCCGTTATTGCCCAGGAAACGGTCTTGATTATCTGATCATTTACGAGGGGTATGTGAAAAAGCAGATATTTGTCTGTCCTTGGAAATGTGTGGGTGAGCGTCGGCGTGTAGCCACAGCCCTCTTTTATTGTGGGCTGGCTGTAAAGGAATTTTCACTGCAAACACGGAACACAGCATGAATGCATGACTATCGTTGGACACGGTCACGAGAATCACTGTTGACACTGTGGGTAATTCCGACGGTTATATGACGCAATACCGGGGGACTTTTTGAACTGACGGTTCTGTTTTGTTTCATAGCGGGGCGGCATAGCTCAACGTTACGCAGCAATGGTTCATTTTGTGATAAAAGCACCAAATTTGTCCGACATTTTTCAAAAGGGCCAATCTGCAATGTCCCAATATCCAGATTTTTTCTAAATATATTAAGCTATATATGTACCAACTTTGGTACTTTTATCAAAGTTAACGATAGGTTAGCTCTGCAGCCCCGCTATTGCTGCTGCTACTACTACTACTGCTACTGCTACTACTACTACTACTGTTAAAGAGTAACAAGGGTGAAACAGCGCCCCCTCTGGTGAACACGACTCACTGCAGCTCTTGGCGAGGGGCTGAAAGTGTGCCAGATATTGTCACACGCTCTATAAACCACAACGGGCAGGACGTGTACTGTATTTAGTGCCGTCCCCAAGGGTCAGTCTGAATCTTCAGTTACTCTTTAAACTGCCACACATACAGTACATAACGGAGATTATATTTATAATGGATGATTTATAGATCATAACCTGCCGACCGCGTGCGACCGGGAAGACAGCAGCTGCCCTAAAGTCAACAGCACCGAGCTCAACTGAAGCTATTTCTCTGCCAACCACTTGGCCAGTGATGGGAAATTAACATGGCTGCTTACCTGACCATCTGTTACGCTTCACTGGCTGTCTGTTAGGCTAACCTGTTTTTTCAGACAACATGGTCCAAGAGAACCAGCAGGGTATTTTTGCCCTATGTATATTAAAAAAAATGTTAAAATATAATTCATTAGAATTGAACTCACACCATATGCATTACTTTGCCTTGATGTGTGTGTGCCTGCGTGCGTTAGTGTGTACAGGGTGCGTGCGTGTGTGTGCCTGTGTGAGTGCATATGTGCGTGTGTGTGTACATGCATGTTGGCATGTATACGTGTCTGTCTGTCTGTCTGTCTGTTGGTGTGTGCGTGCGTGCGTGTGCATCTGTGCACGTGTACATCTGTACATATGTGCATGTGTGCATGTATACGTACGTTTGTATGTGTGTGCGTGTGTGCACGTGCGTGTATGTGCGGGCACGCATGCGTGTGCATGGCATGTGTGTGTATACGTACGTGCGTGTGCACATGTCTGATCCCCACTCTGCGGCCTCAACTTCAGTTGTTATTCCCCCCCCCCCCCAACACACCCCCCAACACATCTCTGACGACCCCCCCCCCCCCCTCCTCGGGTTGTTAGAGAACAGTCTGCCACTTCCTGCCCGGCGGCTCGCGGCTCCTTGATTCCAGCGTGTCAAACACGGAGAAAGCGTTTTTAATTGGTGGTTTGTGGCACTTGGCTCCGTCCCAGCCCGCTCTCGGGGGGGGGGGGGGGGGCGGGGTGGAGCGAGAGCACCTGTTCCCTGCCCAGGGTTCCTGGTCCCCGCGTCACAACATGTATATAGAGTTACTTATAAACAACATTACAGCATCAATGTTCCGCTTTGCGGAAACTAAAAAGAATTTACGAAAACTGCATTACAAAAAAAAAATATATATATATATATAAATTTGAGTTGAATTCTAAATAAAAAAAACTAATTACTTGTCGATTGAATAGCCGTTGAGGATTATAAGCAGCCAAAACAAAAGAGTGAAACTAAATCCACACAATATCCCTCACCGTACTGTAAAGTACAGGGAGACCAGAACACTCTGCAAACACACTGCAGATCACTGTAAACACACTGCAGATCACTGTAAACACACTGTAAACACACTGCAGATCACTGTAAACACACTGCATATCATTGTAAACACACTGTAAACACACTGCAGATCACTGTAAACACACTGCAGATCACTGTATACACACTGTAAACACACTGCAGATCACTGTAAACACACTGCAGATCACTGTAAACACACTGTAAACACACTGCATATCACTGTAAACACACTGCAGATCACTGTAAACACACTGTAAACACACTGCAGATCACTGTAAACACACTGCAGATCACTGTAAACACACTGCATATCACTGTAAACACACTGTAAACACACTGCAGATCACTGTAAACACACTGCAGATCACTGTATACACACTGTAAACACACTGCAG
>NC_140292.1:316273-346273 GCF_964030765.1 Micromesistius poutassou
ACACACACACACACACACACACACACCTTTTTTTTTCCTCAGCTGTGTGAGCCAGTCAACTCATTTCAACTAGATGATTCATTTCTCATAGGTCACATTTTATGGCTCATTTACAATTAATTGGACGAAGGACGATCTAGACCAGCGGTTCTTCACCTTGGGGTCAAGACCCCACTTGGGGGTCCCCTGATGTGCATATGGGGTCGCGGGAGATTGCTGACACAAGCTACAAATATTTGATGATCCATTTTTGGAGAACCATTATTTTTTCATTATTATTTTTTTTCTCATCGAAGTCCGGTTTATACGAACTGACCGAACTTTGATGATTCACAGCCACGCGCAAAGTACGACTAATCACTTAGTGTGCGATGACGTTGAACAGGTCATCGTCGGTATCACCGCCAGATGTGGACCGGACAGTGTGGAGGCAGATGCACAAAAGTTGAAGTTGAGGTCGAAAACATAATAATTTCCCAGCTAGAAATGGGGTCACAAAAGAAAAAAAAAAAAAGGCTTGAAACGGCTGATCTGCACACTTGCATCATATACGCTTCAAAGAGTTCTCCCAGGAGACGCAGCACGCCCACATTGGATCAGAACAGGTCATTAGCCTGTGACAGCGCGCTAGGCTTCTGCTATTAGCTCTGAACGCTTCACAACTGGCAAACGCTGTTGTTTTAAAGAGGGTGTATGCCGTTTAGGTAAACGCTTTAAGCACCGGAAACGACACAGGTCTACGCCTCAAAACAGGGTTGGAACTTCCAAGTTTAACAAAATAAAAGTCCCCCCCCCCAAAAAACAACAACAACAACAACATTGTTTACATACACAACCTGAATTAGCCCTACAAGGTTCAAGTACTGAGATAAGGTGTGTCCCGGCCTGCGTAGAGCATGAACAAGGACTTCCAGAAACCAGGGCTTGTCCAGTCCATTCGCTACTTCCACTAGAAGCAGTGTTCAACGAGGACGGGTGGGAGAAGAGAATGACTAGGGGGGGGGGGACCCCCAAGTACAAACCAGAAAGGAAGAGCCCCCAATCCCCCATGATGCACCTGGGGTCCCCCCGGGCGCAGAACCAGGAGATGACAAACAGCACGCCAGCACGCCGTTTTATCTACATAATAGCTGTGGATCCTTTTCACATGTCAGTGTGATTTATTACCAAAACCGCCACAAACAGAACCATGGATCACCGCCTTGTGTTGCTCCACAACCCCCGATTCACAACACAACCCCCCCCCCCCCCCCCCCCCCGCCCCCATTTCAGATAACAATTTGTGAAGAAAAAAAACAACAATGTTTAATTAACTTGATGAATTAAGTTTTTACGCAGTGATAAGAGTAGTCTCTTCCAATTTGAGTCAAGTGAAAGAAGCACAATTATGAAGAGGAATTCTTCAAATCTGATTTCAGATAACAGTAGATTTAATTGATTTTTTCATTCACTTGATGAACGGCGTTTTCTACAGTGATAAGAGCCTGGTTTGTTTCAGTGAGTCAAGTGAATAAGTCGGCGTGATTATAAATAAATGTGGTCTGAATATATTTGGCAATCTTGAGAGATTATCTGGTCAAATTCACCTTCTTCTTTATTTCTTATTTCTTTCCTGTCATAGGTATACAGAAGAAATACCCCAGTAATAAAAAAGATACAGATCCTCTTTCCCACGATGACGAGCTATCTCGCTTGTGTGAGCGT
The DNA here is from genome assembly GCF_964030765.1 of Micromesistius poutassou. Taxonomy (NCBI): domain Eukaryota; kingdom Metazoa; phylum Chordata; class Actinopteri; order Gadiformes; family Gadidae; genus Micromesistius; species Micromesistius poutassou. The sequence goes on from NC_140292.1 coordinate 317,978, forward strand.
AACATATATCAAAAAACCTTTTGGCTTTTTGGTTTTGTTTATTCGCTGCGTGTCTGATCTGAAACTTCCTTTAAAAAAATGTTTTTCTCTTCAAAATCAGTGATTCACTTTGTGTCCGTTAACTGATGACCATTCAATTAAAATGTGGGTTAAAGTTGAAACCCTTGTGTATGGAGTAGATTTTCATTTATTAAGATCATATGCAACATGATTTTGAAGCCATACTCACCGGCAACAACCAAAACGGACACATCCATTTTAAAAGTACAAACCTAGCATACAAATGTCAAATGTCAAATGTCAATCAATCGATAAGAAAATTCAACAATCATTTGGTTGTCAGACAGAAATAGCTACAAATACGGACAAAAAAATCAATGAAATCCTCTAAAGTGATCACTCCCGATCACTTTAAGTGTCCCGTTTCCGATCGATTCGTCCGCAAATGGGCTGGCACCTCCTTACGACACTCATTAAATATTTAGACCCTCCGAAGACAATTCACTATGACATTGACGGAGCTGTCCCTTGACACGACCTATAGCATAAACACCCTTTTACCCAGACAGGGGGTGGGGGGGGGGGGGGGGGAAGTGCCCAATGTCCCCCGAGACCTCACGGAGGAGAGACCTTAAGATTGTCTTACTTGATCCTGCCGTCGCGGTCCAGAAATAAGCCTTAATCGGACCCCCATCGCTTTCCTGCTGGAAGCCCCTCGAGGCGCGGTGTGTGTGGGGGGGGGTGATGGTGGTCCGTGGTCTGAAGGTCAGCCTTCTCTGGGTCTCTAGCTGGGCAGGCCAGTCGGACCGCAGGGCTGGGGGAGGGAGAAGGGAAGGAAATGTTTTTAATTAAGACGCCTAGTTGCGTTTCAGCGAGACGTCGGCGGGTCACGGCTGCTGTTTGTCACGATTCGAGATCAAAGTTAACAATTCGGGAATAAAATTGATTTTTTTTTTGACTAAAGTCACAGTCGAAAAAATTGAGCGTAGCCAATTATACGTTTCAATATTTCCCAGTTTTGCTCACTAGTTCAGACTTAATTAAAACTGATCTCATTTTAAATTTGAAGGATCGTCCTTCGGAGCAAATGCATTTGTCGGATAAATCTTTTGAAATTGGTGCTGGAATGGAGCTAACAGCACGATGCCTGAATGCTAGGCACCATTTTGTTGTTGCTTCCGATACTGAAGGTCAAGACTTCTGAAGGTCAAAACCCTGCCACACGTATTGTCATGTAGCCTACAGTACCCAGTGCAAACAACCAGTACTACCATTTGGATATGTGTGGATATGTTTCATATTTTTTCTTGTTTATCTCATGTTCATCATTTTCGAACTGAGGGCGAACTGAGACAACTAACAAGGCTGAGACCGCGCAGCCTTTGCCTGGGTGCACGTATTTCAGTGGAATAATGAATTAAAACGCGACTCCAGACTGGAGGAGGTCTGTGAATGTGCAGCCATCTATGGGTGATGACCGGTAGTACAGTCTACAAATATCTTATGCCCAAGGGAGTCTGGCGATAAACAAACTTCAGTGAGATGACTTGCTTCGAAGCTGATTAATTAATCAGACCACACTAGAGTCTGTTGGATGCGCGTTATTTCAAAGGTGTTCGTCGCAATCGAAAAATATTGGTTGCTGTTGTGTTATACAAACTAACACTGAAGTGCTACTATTTAATCATGTTGCAGACAGCTTTATCCAAAGGGGCCTCATTACATTTTGAATTCCATGAACGAGGACGTCCGTGTCCATTAGAAGGAGTCAACACGCTTCACCAAACCCATCTTTTGAAACTCGGAGATGAAAGACATGTCAGGGATTCCTGCACATTTAGTCAGACCCCCACCCCCCACCCCCCCGCAATTAATCTGAGAGGGGGGAGTTGCCACGGAGACAGAGCGAAACCCCCGAATGTCACGGGCACCTTGAGATGGAAAAAAAAAAACACCACTTTCAGGTCGTACCGTGTCGAGTAATGAGGGAGATGGGAGAAATCATGTGCTGCTCAGAGATCAGGAATTGGCTGGGGGGGGGGGGGGGGGGGGAGGTCAGTGTGTCGCCCTCCAAACATTCAGATCTAAAACACTCGCAGGCTGATTGCATGTGATCACAAAGGTGGTTTATGTTGTGTTTTACAAACTAACACTGTTGGCCTACTGTTTAATCAATTTGCAGAGGCTTTTATCCAGTCCATCATTTCGAATACATGAGATGGGACGTTCGTGTCCATTAGTCTAGAGTCTAATGGCGAATCACCTCTGTGGATACGCTTTACACAAACGATGCTACCTGCTCCTCCCCACACCATTACCCCGCCACTAAAGACCGAGCGGACGGGACGAGGCGCCCTCTAGCGACCTCTGCCGGTCGGTACGGCTCAGCGCAGCCAACCAATCACAAGGCTGCCGCTTGTTTTACAATGATTGGCACCGCGCACGCGCGCGTGCGTGCGTGCGTGTGTGTGTGTGGTGGCGTGCACCTGCATGCCCGACCGCCACCCATCCTGTCCAAGCTTGGCATTTAGGCCCAGTTGCACACACACACACACACACACACACACACACACACATTAGCTTTGCCCAATCCACGTGCATATGTGGAATAATCAGTTCCACGCGTGCGCCAGCACCGCCTCCGGCACACACACACACACACACACACACACACACACACACACACACACACACACACACACACACACACACACACACACACACACACACACACACACACACACACACACACACACACATACACACACACACACACACACACACACACACACACACTCTTTGTCCATCCAGTATTTATCAAAGGCAGGGCAATGGAAAAACCCATAACTAGAGTCTTTATTGTGAAAAGCAAAATGATCTATAAATAGGTGTGTGTGTGTGTGTGTGTGTGTGTGTGTGTGTGTGTGTGTGTGTGTGTGTGTACATTTATTCAAGCCCTGCCTTTGCTTGCATAATAAATACATAACAAAAATACTTATTAAGCAAAAACAAGTTGTTTTTTTGTTTACTTTAAAAACATTCGCCTATTTTCTGTGATACAAAGCAACACGAACGCTATTTCAAGAGAGAGCGCACGTCCGGCCTATAGTCCTAAACATAAACATACTGTCTGTATTTCAAGGTAAGAGCTAACTTTAGGGCCCGATAACTCCATCATTTAAAACAAATGATCCACTATGAATAGTTATCGCTCATTGAATTTGTGTCTTTGTTTCCATTGTTCATCAGCATCCAGTGTGGATGGTTTGAGGATTGGTTGAGGACTTCAAGCCTTAATGGTGACATTCAACCGTTGTTTCTAAAACCCAATCATAATTCTCCTGTCATTGGTTTGTGTTTGGAAACCCCTACTGGGGACTGTACTGCTGTACTGGCTCTGGCTCTTCTGGGGTCCAGACCCGGGGGGGGGGGGGGGGGGGTTCTGATCCCGACACGGGGGTGTACAGAGAGAGAGAGAGAACAGACTGACGCCCACTGCTGGGTCTGAACGCCATTTGACCTGCGCGTCACAGGAGAGATTCCGCCAGCAGGGGTCAGGCTTTCCCTAGTCTTTACATGTGTTACTTTTTGCAGAAAGTCTTTGTATTTTAAGCACGAGTACGATGCAACGCTTCTTCATCTTTCAGATCATTCATATGTTGAATTCAAAAAAGCGTTCGTGTGCAAACTGAACGCAATTGAACGGTCACGTGTGATTTAAATGAGGGTCATTGATAAACTTTACCTGGTGGGGCTGGAGTTGAACTTCCTACTAATGTGGTAACGGAACACAAATCTCCACCAATGTTGGCCTTTGTCCTTTAAATTTGGTGTTAACCATTCATTATGTTAAACATAACCATGATTTCAGTCTTCCTCCCCGGGGGTCGTCTGAGTGGAGCAAACGCACCTTGGCACTGAGCATGCGCTGTATAGTCGTGTCTTGAAGACTCCGCGGATTGAGGAAGTTCACTAATAACTAACTTCATGCGATTATCATGCACTGGATTTAATTAGTAGTCATTAACATTAACTTGTCCGGGAAGTATTATAGGTACGTATACCTAAAACTGTAACTAATTATACTAAAACGAATCTGTCGAAAAAATGGATTTTACGCCATTGCTTTGAATCCCAAGTTATCTTATTGTAAATACAACTACTTAATATTTCATGCATCGGTACATTATTGTAGGCCTACTAAATATATTAAACTTTCGATGTATTCGACTTTCCATTAACTGTTACATGCGTAATAATAACACCTGCGGTGCTTTGCCATAACTTATCCTTACTGGAACGCAACGTCGTGATTTAATCTATTCCGGCTCCCATACTTTAATATTATACTGTAATATTCTCTTCTCAGCATGACAAGGGCATCTAGTCCTGATCCGTCAAACTTGGTGACGAACAGAGTGGTTTCGATGATCAGTGGCGCTGACATCAGTCATTATCTGGGCTGAATAAAATGCCATTACTGTCCAGACACTTTCATCACAGCATCTTTATGCGGTGAAACATGTGGTGACCTTCACTGTAACTGTCCTGTCAGCAGTCTGTCACACACCTTTAATGCGCCTTTGATCTGATAACTTTAATAACAATATGACAGAAGACACCACATATGCGATTACGCAATGGGGTAATCCATTTATTTGTCACTTTGAAGCACAATATATAATGTGTGTGTCTGTGTCTGTCCGTCTGTGTGTGTGTGTGTGTGTGTGTGTGTGTGTGTGTGTGTGTGTGTGTGTGTGTGTGTGTGTGTGTAATGCAATGTGTGCATTTTAACTTAGAAACAAACAGTACAGAGACAGTAGTCCTGCATCAGCAACACCAAACACAGCCACATGTCATCCATTTTAACATGATAACATGATGCTGTTTTGGTTTCTCTTTCTTCAGACACCAGGAGTCTTCAGGATGAGCTCGGCCCCAGACCTGGAACAGATGGCTGAGATAGGTAAGACACTCTGGGAGATGGAAACTAATTAACATTTCTTCAAGGAGGTATGGCAAGATTACAATTAGCATGTAAACGTAGCAATCTCACTGCAGTGATTTCACTTTTCACTCATTCATTTATGGAGTTATATCAATGTGTATGAATAATTACAAAAGTGGTATTATCATACAGTTGATACATTTCAGGATTTCACATTCAACCAAAGGACATGCTGGGTGAGTGTTATTGAGTTAAAGTGCCTGGCCACCTCCCAGCTTCAAACTCTTTCCCACAAGTTGTCAGTGCTTTTTTAATCTGATTTGAGACGAGCAGCTGTGGGGTGAGTCGGTCGTCACACACCCGTCTTCAAGAGGCTGCTTGAACGCGGAACGCCTCGACCTCATTACTTATCAGCCATGAATCTTTCTGACGAACTATCGAGTCAGGATTGTGATTTACTGTAACGTAGGATTGGGTAATAGTTCAACACTAGGCTTTATTAAGGTATATATAAGACTTAATCATATTTGATTACATTCTGCAGTCTCCTTTCATTTTCAAAAAGATGAAAATAGTTAGATTAGCTATAAAGCAAAAAAAAAAAGAATCATCCTCGTAGCACAATATGAATAATGTGGTACTTGGAAAACACACACACTCACTCACTCAGTCATCCATAAATACACACACACACTCATCTACATACACACACACACTCACTCAGTCACCCATAAATACACAAACACACTCATCTATATACACACACCCACTCACTCAGTCACCCATAAATACACACACACACACACACACTCATCTGTATACACACACCCACTCACTCAGTCATCCATAAATACACACACACAACCACAACCCCCCCCTCTCTGGGCATCAGCAGTGTGTGTGTGTGTGTGTGTGTGTGTGTGTGTGTGTGACCACAGGAGCAATGGACATCGGGACCCCGACCCAAACCGCTCAGTGTGCGCCCTGAGGGGCACTCCTAGTCTCCTATCAGAGCCGCCGACTGGGCTATTTATAGACCGCCTTCCTGGACCTTCTGCTGAGGCCAGATAGCATCACTGAGTCTGGGGATGACCGGCGCTTCCAGGAACGAGTCCTCTGCTCTTTCTGTTCGGGGCTGATACTGTCCCCGCTATCATCGCGTCCTTCCCACTTCCAAGTTAATCTTTATTGATGAGTGCGTTTAGTGTACGCTACACGAATGAACCTCCTAAGATGGCGCCATTTGATCGGTCCGCTATCTCGGGATATTGAGTAATATCCCGTGATTGAGAGCTCAAACTCGGGATATTGGGGAGCGGGCGTGACGGTCGTCTCGTCACGCTAATAAAAACGAATAAACCACTGATTAAAAACAAATAAATCCTTGCAAAAAGTGTTATCTTGTTTATTTTTGGAGTGTTCACGTCACCTCAGGCTCATAGTGGGGAATAGCCCCAATGTTCCCCACTGTTCACTTCGCCTTCGGCGAATAATTGTTAAATATCGACTTGCTGTCGAAGGTTTCAGTTGAGGGCTCAGCTAGCTGCTAAGCTAACCTTGTTGGACGGTTCTCGTCGTAGCGACCCGGGTTGGGTTCTGAGCTGCGGTTCTGTGGTGGCATTCCCTCTGTTTCACCTCCTGCCCTCCTGTCTGTCTGTCTGTCTGTCTGTCTGTACTGTCTAGTAAGGCACTCAGGCCACATGCGGCTCAGGAGGTAGAGCGGGTTGGCTGGTAAGCGGAAGGTTGCTAGTTTGATGCCCGGCTCCTCCTCCTAGCTGTTGAGTGTGGAGGTGTCCCTGACTGCTCCTGACCAGCTGGCTGTCGCCCTGGCGTGGCTGACCCCGCCGTCGAGTGTGTGAATGTGTGCGTGAACGGGTGAATGTTGGGCAATACCGTACAGCGCTTTGAGTGGCCACTGGTCAAGAAAGCGCAGTATTAATGCAGTCCATTTACAGGCCACAAAAATATACAGACTGCATATACTAATTATATTTGAATGGTATGAGAGCAAAAAAAGACAACAAGTGGTAAAACACGTCCCAGTATTCGGTGGCAGTTAGCTTTGAGATGAGCGGCCATGATGGATCACTTTTGTTTTTTTTCAGAATTGCAGAAGGACGATGAAGAGTACGAGGAAGAGCACAGCGGCCTGGGCAAGCGGCCCGTGGCGGGGCCGCCGGGCGGGGGCGGCGGGGCCGGGCTGGACTCCTCCCACCCGTATTACGACGTGGCCCGCCACGGGATCCTCCAGGTCATAGGTCAGCCGGGAGCGCCGGAACCGCACGCCGTCACCGGACGAGGCCTGTCGGGTCGTTCACGGGAGACGGCGTGATTGGTCGTCTAGGATTTGGATTAGCGTCTGCTTTACAAAATAATTATAATTTATTAATCTTATTATGTATAATAATGTATAATATAATATAATAGTGTATAAACGCAAATACAGCGGATACTTATGGTGCCTTCTATTTGTCTCGTAATCGCGACTTGCAGCTCGGGTGTGGCGTCACATCCGTCTCGTAAAACGAGTGACCCCGTTCTATTTGGCACACAACAAGACGAGTCGGAGCTCTGCTTTCTGCTCAAGAATCGGCATTGTTGTCATAGCAACATGGAGCGTCTCTAGCCAATTTCAGTGGCACAAGCTACAAAATAGGCGGTATTTAACACATAAGAAGACTGTAACTACATGCCTATAGGTAACAGTATACAGTGCTATGTGTACGACTTCTTCATTTGGTTACAACAAAAACACAAGTGCTTAAAATAGTAGAAAACCACAATGTTTACTACATGTGATGCTCGGAGTAGCCATCTTTGTTACTGAACTCGGGGTCCTCTGAGTTCAGACGAGTTGACGAGCCGTTTTTCCGACCTCGGGGGCGTTCTATTTGCAACTTCCGGTTCGTAACTCGGAAATCCGACTTGCAGATCGAGTCGGGTGGACAAATAGAAGGCACCATTACTCTACTTCCCTAATGTGACAAATTATTATTTTAGACACGTTTGCCTTTTTGTGTCACAACGTTTATTCTTGTAAATTCTACATCGCACCCGATTGGCTTCCAACCCCCCCCAGTAAATAAACCTCAGCCACTTAACATAAACCCATCTCCATACATTACCATGGAGCAGGAACACCCAGCATTAACATGCAGGGTGCGCCTCCCTTAACGGTCCCAGCTGTTTCCTGTCTCCCCTCTCCCGTCTTCCTCCCCAGGGGACGACAATTACGGACGCAAGCTCATCGTCTTCAGCAGCTGTTGCATGCCGCCGTCCCACCAGCTCAACCACCAGCGCCTGCTAGAGTGAGTCCCGCCTGTCTGTCTGACAGACAGACAGACAGACAGACCCCCGTCTGTCAGGGGGTGGAACCCATGGAGGTCTTCTCTAGTGGGTATTGAAAGATCACCAATTGGAAATTAATTAATGGGATTAATACAGGCATGGGTTTTGTGTCGGTTGTATATTCTTATTAGATTTCATTAGATGGGTTGTTTTTTCAACCCTGAGGGGGTATGTGGGCGTGGCCACGCAGTAGAATAACAAATAGAGTGAAGGACTGGCTAGGGTGTTCCCGGCCGCGAAAGGTTCTGGGTTCAATCCCCAAGACCTACGCATCTACCTTAAGGCATCCTTGAGTGAGATGCCTGCGCCCCGGTCCGGCCGGTCGTCTGTTGAAGGCCCTCCACCTCGGTTCACTATAAATCAAGAAAATGTTATCAAATGACCGAAATCAAACGCACATTGAGTGGGAGAGGTTTTAACTGACAAAATTATGCAAAATACGGATTAAGGCCTCATTAAAAAGGATTTGAATGCGAAATAAAAATAACAGTATGTTCAACACTGTTTTATTTCCGTCATTTTTTTATTCTTAGTATTTTGCATCATTTGGTCTGTTAAGGGTCCCATGACATGCCACCAGGTGTGAGTGTGATTAGCTGTTAAAAGCCAAAATGTGCCGCTTCTGACATCAGAGGTGGGCGTGTCCACCTAGACGTGTGACGGATAGATGAGCGACGTTTGCTATGGTCACACTGGGTAGGCTGGTGGACTGATCTATCCAGCGCACATCTAGGTGGACACGCCCACCTGTGATGTCAGAAGCAGCACATTTTCCAAACGACTCGTTAACAGCGAATCACACTCACACCTGGTGGTATAACATATTCCCCTTTGAAACACATTCAGGGGGTTTGACTGAAGAGCCCTACTTTGTGTGCAGGTACCTGAAGTACACTCTGGACCAGTACGTGGAGATGGACTACACGGTGGTCTACTTCCACTACGGCCTCCGCAGCAGCAACAAGCCGTCCATCCGCTGGCTCAGGAGCGCGTACACGGAGTTCGACAGGAAGTCAGCCACGCCTCCACTGCCCTACGCACACACACACACACACACACACACAAACATAAGCACTCACACACACATGCAGACACACACACACGTGCACACGCACATGCACAGACACAAACACGCACACTCACATCCCTCCCCTTTGGTTCGAATAGTGACAAAAATTCCCAATTGAATCACTCACGATAACATTAAGAGTAGAATAACACCACTACATTGAGTAACGCACAAACACACAAATGCTTCCTTTAATGCATTGAATAATTGTTATAAAAAAAAGACATTCATTTCTGGCCGACAAGTTTGTATGACGCGTTTTTTTAAACATTTATGATCCTCGTCCTCCATTCATAATTCAAAGCGTCATTTTAACAGCGTCTATTTAAGCCCCCTGTGAGCAGTAAGCAGTAGTGTTCCCCAGCAGTTCAGCGCTCTGAGGTCACACTCTCGTTCGGTTGGCCCTCTAACCAGATACAGATTCAGAGGTTCAGAGTTTATTTTATTACATCTTAGCGTACGAGCATACAAGAGTAAAAGTCTCAGGCCTGGTTCCCCTTAGCAGCGATAATACAAGATCACACGATAACAAAGTAAGTCATAATAAGTAAAAATAAGATGCAGCATCAGTACATGATCACAATAATAAGTAGAAGAAGTAGGTAATAATAAATAGAGAAACTAAAACAGTGATAATAAGTAATAAAAGTGGAGTGAAGTCTAAAGTGTTCAAGTGGTACTAGCCACGGTGAATTCCCTAGTGCGTAATATGCTGTGAAGATGACAGAACTATAGCATGGATTGGTTTGGGGGTAATGGCCTCACCTCATGTGACCCCCAGATACAAGAAGAACCTGAAGGCCCTGTACGTGGTCCACCCCACAAACTTCATCAGGATCGTCTGGAACATTTTCCATCCCTTCATAAGGTAGGGAACCCTGATTTATTATTGATTCGATTAATTGATTACATGGACCGACGTGGCATTCAATGGGTCTCTCTCTCTCTCTCTCTCTCTCTCTCTCTCTCTCTCTCTCTCTCTCTCTCTCTCTCTCTCTCTCTCTCTCTCTCTCTCTCTCTCTCTCTCTCTCTCTCTCTCTCTCTCTCTCTCTCTCTCTCTCTCTCTCTCTCTCTCTCTCTCTCTCTCTCTCTCTCTCTCTCTCTCTCTCTCTCTCTCTCCACAGTCACAAGTTTGGCAGGAAGTTGACGTACGTGAACTACCTGGCGGAGCTCCGGCAGCACGTCCCCTACCAGCAGCTCGTCGTCCCCCCGGACGTCCTCAGGTGCTGATTGGCCGGGGGTTGAATCACGTCGTAGGGGATTGGACTGTGAACGTGTCCAATCAGATTACACACATGATCACATTGGATCTGAGGATTCGTGTTTTGATTTTGAAGAGCCAAGATGATTTTTAAGTTTTTGTTTTTTTTTGTATTTTGTGATACATTTTCTTTTACGCTTTGTGCATAAAAACAATCACAGAGACGCATTTATCTGTTGCTATTTACAACTCTGTGGATCCAGTCTTTACTTGTAAACGTAAACTCTCGTAATGGGAGGAAATCATGGGGAGATAAATCATGCGTGTGCGTGATGTTTGTGTGTGTGTGTGTATACATCCCATCACTCACAGACACGACGAGCGGTTGCGGGCGGCTCAGAAGAGTGGCCCCGCCCCCTCAGTGAAGACCCCCCCGCCCAGACCCCCGCTGCCAACCCAGCAGTTTGGGGTCAGCCTACGATAGTGAGTCTCTCTCTCTCTCTCCCTTTGCCTCCCTCTCTCTCTCTAACCCTCTCTCTCACTCCCTTTGCCTCCCTCTCTAACCCTCTCTCTCCCTTTGCCTCCCTCTCTCTCTCTAACCCTCTCTCTCTCCCACATACACTCTCCCATATACTCGCTCCCTCTCTCTGCCTCTCCCTGCCTCTCCCTCTCCCTGCCTCTCCCTCTCTCTGCCTCTCCCTCTCTCTGCCTCTCCCTGCCTCTCCCTCTCCCTGCCTCTCCCTCTCTCTGCCTCTCCCTCTCTCTGCCTCTCTCTGCCTCTCCCTCTCCCTGCCTCTCCCTCTCTCTGCCTCTCCCTCTCTCTGCCTCTCCCTCTCCCTGCCTCTCCCTCTCTCTGCCTCTCCCTCTCCCTGCCTCTCCCTCTCTCTACATTCCAGCCATTCCAAGCAGCTTCTGAAGCGTGTTCAAAAGAAGGAGGGACGGTGTGGCCAACGGCTTTTTAATGGTTTGCTTTCTCGCTCCTCCAGATTCCAGTCTGTCTCGCCCACCTACCCACTAACACTCTCTCTCTCTCTCTCACACAACGTTCCAGCGTCGAGGTGTCCCTGAGCGAGACGCCTGACCCCTCATTTCTCCCGACAAAGCCGGCTGTCGCCCTGCGTGGCTGACGCCGCCGTCGGTGTGTGAATGTGTGCATGAACGGGTGAATGTGAGGCAGTATTGTCAAGCGGTTTGCGAGGCCACTTGTTTGAAAAGCGCTGAATAAATGCAGTCCATTAACACTCTGTAATCTGTGTATATGGTACAGTTTAGTTTGAGATGCAAAGAGCCAGTGGGAGGTGAGTGGTCTTGCTCAAGGACGCCTCGAACCTTTCGTCTGGGAGTCAAACTCCTCCACACTCCAGTATTTGAGCATCAGTCTAGGGTTTCTAACGTGTCTCTTGCGTCTCCAGCATCCGAGAGAAGAACAACCAGGCGGTCATACCCCCGGTGATGAGCCAGAGCATCTCCTACCTCAAGGAGCACGGTGGGTGCTGCTCAGAGATGTTTCAACCAGGGGTCTGGATCTGTTGACACTGAAACACAATGAAACAAAATACATAGAAAAGATATGTATCAACACTCAATCAATAATATATCTGAAAATACGTTTAAAAAATGACATTTTAATCACGTTACACACCCTTATGTGTAAAATGATTTGATTCTCCTAACACGAAATCCCTCGCACACAAATGTCGCCAAACCTCAGTGGAAATCTCCCCAGACTCTGAGCTCAACTACAAGCAATTGTTCACAAGCTAGCGTGTTCTTCTTGTTTGTTTGATCTTCGTTTCTTTTGTCCAGGACTCAGAACGGAAGGCCTGTTCCGGAGGACTGTGAGGGTCCAGACCATCAAGGACATCCAGAAGCTCTACAACCTCGGTGAGGGCGGAGCCAGGAAACCCCCGCTGAGAGGGAGAGTGTGTGTGTGTGTGTATGTGTGTGTGTGTGTGTGTGAGAGAGTGAGTGACTGAGTGAGTGTGAGAGAGACATACAGAGAGACATAGAGAAAGATAGAGAGAGAGAATATTCTTTGCAGCGTTTTTATTTGAGTGTGTGCGTGCGCGTGTGTATGCGTGCATGTGTGTGTGTGTGTGTGTGTGTGTGCACATGCACATGCGCACACGTGCATGCGCACACACACCTGTCCATCATTCCCAGCGTTCTCTCTCTCTCTCTCTCTCTCTCTCTCTCTCTGGGGGGGGTTGGTGGTGCTCCGGTTCTCCGGTTCTCCACAGGGAAGCCGGTGAGCTTCCAGCAGCACGGAGACGTCCACGTTCCCGCCGTCATCCTGAAGACCTTCCTGCGGGAGCTGCCTGAGCCGCTGCTCACCTTCGCCCCCTACCAGCAGGTCCTGGACATCACAGGTGAGGACCCCCGCCTGGCTGGGGGGCGGTTAGGAGGGGGAGTTAGCGGGGGGTGTGGGGAGTGATTTTTTTTTTTTGGTAGGATAAGTCTGGGATCCTCGCCTCTGATTGGTCAAAAGGGCTCTCCTTTATATCGTGTTTCGATTAGTCCTAGCTGTTTGCGGGAGTTTATGGTTAGGGTTAGGTTTAGGGTTAACACTTACCCAAACCCTAACCATAACCAATCGGAGGAGAGCCATTCTAACCAATCAGAGGCGAGAATCCCAGACTTATCCTACAAAAAAAAAAATCGCTGTGAGGGGGTGTGGGTGTGTGGAGGGGGTAGCTGTTTGTCCCCACTGGGGGTGGTAGGGTGTGTGTGGGGCGAGAGGGTTTGGAAGCAGGGGGGGGGGGAGGGGGGTCCTGGGGGGGTTAGAGGGCATGGGGGGGAGGGATGAGTGGGTGGGTTCAAATTGAACACGGTATAATAAAGCACTGCCCCCAGGGAAATATGTCCGGCGGAGAAGCTAATAATATGGTGATATTAAAAGCAAATGTCCTTCACTTATCGGCAAAAAGAGATAGGAGGGAGAAGAGAGAGGCGTGCTCCCTGGGTTCCCATCCCCAACGTCCACGACGACCCAGAACTGTAGGGGGCACATCCCATAAGCCTGCTCCTTAATGACATGCATCTGGCGTCATTAGAATGGGGTTAGGTTAGGTCTGCTTCATGGAGGACAGGTCGTGTTGATGTTGTCGATGTTTCTGTGGCAGGCGTGGAGAGCAGTCTGCGGGTGTCCAGGTGTAAGCAGATCGTCGAGAGCCTTCCGGAACACAACCGCGAGGTCCTGAGGTACCTGGTGACCTTCCTCCACATGGTGGGTGTAGTTACGTTACTAGTACTCGTAACTCATAGTCCTAGTAACGATAGTTATGTTATTATAACTCTAACTCAGTTCTATGATTTTAGGCGTAGCCGTCTAGGTTTCGCCTTGTGGGCGTATTACATTAAATAGAACTAGTAGCCTACTACTGCTACTACCAGCTAAGACCCTTCCCTTTCGTTTTTGTGTCATTTAATTACTCACCAAGTACACACCTGTGTAATTGAACACCCTAGGTCAATTACACACTTGGTAAAATACATTTGTTGACAGTTTTAACAGGAAGTCACAATAAATTCCAACCCCTATACTTTCCCTTTGAAATTAACTTTCTGCTGTACATTTCAGATGTTAAAAACTGTATATATCTAAATATGTCCTCAGTAATGTGTTTAAACACAGAATTTTTATAAAAATAATAATAACTAATATATAATAATAATAAATAATAATAACTATGATGCTAACGCTAGCTGTGATGCTATTCTGACGCCAACTTTTGTGCACGAGCGCTCACTGCTAACGCTAACCGCGGGGCTAACGCTAACCGCGGGGCTAACGCTAACCGCGGGGCTCAGTGTGATCTACCGTCTACCGTCCGGTCACTTGTGACGCTTAAACGCTCACCGCGGTGCCCGCCCAACAGGTGTCCGCGGAGAGCATCGTGAACAAGATGAGCCCGTCCAACCTGGCGTGTGTGCTGGGGGTGAGCCTGCTGTGGCCCCCGAAGGGCACCGTGTCCCTCTCTGCGCTGGCCCCCATCAACGTCTTCACCGAGATCCTCATCGAGCACTGCGACGCCGTGTTCCGCGAGCCCGCGGTCGGCATGGCAACACGGAGATAACGGCCGTGTCCCAATTCAGGGGTTGCATCCTTCGAAGGACGCATTTGAAGACCGCATACGTCACAGCGGCGCGTCAAGTGCTGTCCCATTTCGAAGGGTCCTTCGAATGCGGCCGAGATATGCAGCCTTCGTTTCCCGGATTTGAAGGACGCATCGGATGCATCCTTCACGGCCCAACGTATCCCAACATTCATTGCGCGTTGGATATTTTTTCAGAAATGGCGCGGAGAGAGCGGAAGCAGCAGCTGCAGCGAATACATATTTAATGACAAAACTACGGCCGTGTCCCAATTCAGGGGTTGCATCCTTCGAAGGATGCGTCCTTCGAAGGATGCAGCCTTCGTAGACCGCGAAGGCTGCATCGAAGGCCGAACGAGCGTCGTGGAATGGGACGGTCTAGCCTACGGAGCATTTCCGGATTGCGCAACCAGCCGTTAACGTCCTTTACCTTGCGTGACCACGCGCCGCTCCTGTCTCCTAGCAACCCTGACAGCTGCGGTTCAAACCGGACAGTGGAGGAGATATATGGAGCCAGAAATTATCATTTTATTGGTTATGTTTTATCTTTTATTGGAGGAGTGGGAGAAGATTCACCGCCGGAGCCGGCGGGTGAAGAGGAAGAGAGGACGTTGGCTTAACGTTAATTAGTTTAACGTTATATGTCTAGCGTTAATGTAATTGAACTTTGACAATAAAGTTACATATTTAAAATGGTCCCAACCTTACTTTTATATAAAAAAATGTTTTACGTAGTTTTGTCATTAAATATGTATTCGCTGCAGCTGCTGCTTCCGCTCTCTCCGCGCCATTTCTGAAAAAATATCCAACGCGCAATGAATGTTGGGATACGTTGGGCCGTGAAGGATGCATCCGATGCGTCCTTCAAATCCGGGAAACGAAGGCTGCATATCTCGGCCGCATTCGAAGGACCCTTCGAAATGGGACAGCACTTGACGCGCCGCTGTGACGTATGCGGTCTTCAAATGCGTCCTTCGAAGGATGCAACCCCTGAATTGGGACACGGCCTATGTAAAACATTTTTTAATATAAAAGTAAGGTTGGGACCATTTTAAATATGTAACTTTATTGTCAAAGTTCAATTACATTAACGCTAGACATATAACGTTAAACTAATTAACGTTAAGCCAACGTCCTCTCTTCCTCTTCACCCGCCGGCTCCGGCGGTGAATCTTCTCCCACTCCTCCAATAAAAGATAAAACATAACCAATAAAATGATAATTTCTGGCTCCATATATCTCCTCCACTGTCCGGTTTGAACCGCAGCTGTCAGGGTTGCTAGGAGACAGGAGCGGCGCGTGGTCACGCAAGGTAGAGGACGTTAACGGCTGGTTGCGCAATCCGGAAATGCTCCGTAGGCTAGACCGTCCCATTCCACAACGCTCGTTCGGCCTTCGATGCAGCCTTCGCGGTCTACGAAGGCTGCATCCTTCGAAGGACGCATCCTTCGAAGGATGCAACCCCTGAATTGGGACACGGCCAACGTTTTTTTTTTTGTTTTTTTTAATGACGAACTATTTAACTTCTTTTTTTTATGACAAACTACTGAGCCGATTCGGACCAGGGTAAAAACGACGAGACTGCCCGATATGTCCCCTTTTACCAGTTTTAATGGATATTTTTTGGTTGACTTCGATGAGGAGAGTGTTACAAAGTGTTTTAAGTCTATTGACAGATGATAAGTCTACAAAAGTATACCGGAGTCCTGATCTAAAACGAGGTGTTGTAGCATAATGGCCGGTATTCGTTCAGTGTTTCCATGGATGTGTTATATGGTTTCCACTTTGTTTCTCTTGATTTTGTTTTATTCTGTATTATAAAGTGAGGGTTTGTGACTACACATATAAGCACCTTAGTTATCAGCAAGGTCACTGGTGATGCGCGTCGCCATGACTACACTGGTACCGCGTTGACGTTTCAGAACTTAACGTAACGTTACAACCAGAAACGAGCGGCCACACCAGACACAGTTTTTGTTCTTAACATTTGTTTATTAATGATTCCATTTTTCATAAGAACTCGGTACAAAAAAGTGAGACTACTCTTTACCATTTACCAACTTCCATCAACGTTATTTTTTTTAATGCATCATAAAAGGAAAAAATAAAAATAAAAAAACTACATTGGCATATTTAAGACAAACACTTTTTTTCCTAGACATCCTATCCACTGGACGGTCTCCTTGACAACGAAAATAAAGACGACTTCTACTTCTTCAACAGACACGAGTTTCTCTTCCAAGCTAGGAAATCTTTGTGTTTGTCTTTTACATTGTTCCCTGGCAACCAGCTCGTCATGGCTTCATACAAATTAAAAAATAACAAAAGATTCAACATTACAGTCTTCAGAATGCATAACTGAACGCAAAACAATAGAAAAAAATCCCCAATGTTTTTTTTGCCCTTCTTCTTTTTCGTCCACATCTGCTTGCCTTTTGTTGTTTGTTCCTTGATAAAAGAATATAAAAATGTTTTCGACCCTTTTTTTTTGTCGGTTTGTTCATTTTGTTGTTCAAATGTTTTGTGTGGTCGTTCCGTGTATTTAAAAATAGATCTGTCTTGCGTTAAGCACTGCACAGTTTCTCCCGGAGAAGATTCTGATGGAGTGGTGGTGGATGTCTGATGGAGGCGGGGCATGCCGAGCGGTTGATATGATCGCCATAAAAATCATCCTTCCGATAGGAAGCCGATTCTCTTTTATTAAAGGGCGCCTATTTTACCGAGAGATGTGCTGTGGACACGTGGGCGTGTCCACCAAGGCATGATGGGTAATGGCTGATCGACATCACACCCGGCGGTAAAATAGGTGCCCTTTAATTATAATTACTAGTAGTAGTAGTAGTGTTATTATTGTTCAAATTTCTTGCGTCTCCTGGATTTTCCACAGCTCTTGCAGGTCTGTGCGATATGCATCAAACGGTTTACATTCTAGCCTTTCGTATTGGTGTTTGTTTAGGTTTTGTTGGACTGTTTGCGATCCCGGAGGAATCCCCCATTTGGCCCTGAAATGGACAACGACAAATATAACAACAAAAAATTGCATGTCTCTGTGGCAGTGACAACTCAAAAATGACTTGGCGTTGGACTCGATTCCCCTATCCTCTACAAAATATCCCCATGATAAATCCTTTTTTTTTTTTTTTCAGCTATCAAGGCAAACATAATAGCATATTGATACATGGCTATGACGTTATTGATATTATGCTCAAATGGTGGTTAAGGTCTGATGCGGGCAGAATCTGTGCATTTGTTCGGACGGAGGGACGGGGGCTGAGGGGTCAACAGTGCTCACTGTATTAGCCAGAGCTCATGGACTTCAACAGAAACATCATAACAGTTTATAAGCATCCATCTCCTTCACAAGCACTGTTTCGCCTTTCAGGTAAAGGGAGAGTTCTTTCACGTCATGGCAGAAGAACCATAAACCATTTTTGCAACAGAGGAAAGTAAGAGGGATTGGAGAAGGGAGAAAGCGGCGTATTGCTTTGACAACAAAGTGGGCGTTGCACCTCAAACAAAGAATGAACTTTTACACAGAAATGAAATATAAAAAAAAACACTGGCAAAAATGTCCCTGAACATCATTTTGCAGAACAAGGAGGAAATGAACACAGAAGTTGAACTCCCTTCATGGCCAATCAACTGCCACACGCCGCTCTGTCCAGTGATATGTGGACCAATTGCAGACAGGGGGCGGGCTGCTAGAAGCTAGCTTGTAACCTTGTCTTCTTAAGAGTGTTCTACAGTGACCTTTCTCACCCCATGTTGGAAACTCTTGACTCCACGCCTCCTCTGCGAACAGCTTTGATCTTTTGAGCACTTTGAAGAATAGTTTTTTAGACACCAAACACAAGTAACTTTGATATGACTGAGAGAAGCTACACTTTCTCTTACAAGTACAGCTCACCAGGAATCCAATGTCTGGCACTAACCGTCTTTAAACCGTCCCCTCTAGCCCAAGTACTGTTCAGTCCAATGTCGATGATAAGGTACGTAAATTGTCTTTCCTTTTTGGGGAAACAGAATGCAAAAGGTAATAAAA
The DNA here is from genome assembly GCF_964030765.1 of Micromesistius poutassou. NCBI lineage: Eukaryota > Metazoa > Chordata > Actinopteri > Gadiformes > Gadidae > Micromesistius > Micromesistius poutassou. The sequence continues at coordinate 336,680 of NC_140292.1, forward strand.
ACAATGAAATTGGAAAATGTTTGTGCATTTTTTTTTTTCACGTTGCAAAGTGGGATCCTGCCACTGATTTTGATAAGAGCATGATATGAAGTAAAAAAAAAAAAAAAAAGAATAATAAAAACAAAATGAAAGTGAAAGTAAAAAAAATCAAAAAAGTATAAACTTAAAAGCCCATTTAACGGACCGGTAGGAAGACAAGCTCTGCGGTAAGGACTCCTACAAATCAATCAGGACGGTGGCCCTCCTGTGGGAGAAACACACAGGCTCAACAACAAGCGATCAATCTCAAGAACAAACTACCTTCAATTTACTAGGTCCACTGACACCACCCCCCCCCCCCCACCCGCGATGCCCCCACCCCCCAAAAAAATAAAAAAATCAGTTGACACCGTTCCCCGTGCTTCGTGTTTTCCTCGTAGGCCAGGCTCTAAAACTAGCTGTGTCTCGTCGAGGCAGTGTTCATTAGTCTGACTTGAATGTGAATTAGACAGGGCCTCCCTCCGCTATGAAATGTCAATTTGAAAAAGAAAACATTGCAACACAATTGTTTTTTTTCCAAAGCATCAAAAGCATAAAATATAAAATAGGCAGGGAATAAAATAACTATACAAATACAAAAAGTTCCTAGTCATGAACGCCCCCTCCCAGTACAAAAATGAATGGTTTTCCTTTTCTTTTTTGGCATATGTTCTATACTGGTAAAAAAAGAAATGAAAGAAAGAAAACAACTGGGTTGATCCGTGGAAATGTCCCGTTATTGGAGTGCAACGGCGAAGGAAACGAAAGCGTGAATACGTCAGGAAAAATGTGTGAATCCAGTAAATCTGAACGACAGAAAGACCTGCAGTTGTAGTAGTAGTAGTAGTAGTAGTAGTAGTAATCAGAATAATACAACATATGTACACAATGACCCCCACCCCCTCCCCATTCCTCCAAATACTCCCAACTTATATGTATCAACAGGCATTGGCATGAAAATACTAAAATCTCCACTACAAATGCTAATTTCTTTTTAGTTTATCTTAAATACTTTTTTGACTCTGACTTTTTTTTAACTCTATTAATACTGGAAAAAAAAAGAAGGTATCCTCTGTTTTTTTGTTTTGTTTAGAAGGCTCGTATGCATTTTTGCAGTACATACACAACAAAAACACCCAGCCCCGCCCATCCAACCCCGCCCACTCACCCAACCCCCCCCCCCCCCCCCACACACACACAGATACCTCATACACCTGAATTATTATGGCAGCCACCGTCCACAGGACCCCCCCCCCCCCCCCTCCTCGTCGCCAATGTCAATGTACAGTCCCCCTTCTCCCTCCCTCCTCCGCCGCACCCGCCGTTGCGTTTCCGTGACTACGTCTACTCTAATGTTCTCTCTCGCTATACGTAGAACAATAATTATACCTGTGTGTTTGTTTTTCCGTTTTTTTTTTCTCTTTTTTCTCGTCGTTTTTTTTTCTTTTGTAAGAGGAAATATATTTGGGCTGCGGCGAAATACTTTGTCCACAACTTCCTGTGGCAGCGTGGTAAATCTTAAATTCTTGTAATAAATACATTAAGGCCAAGAACGTTAATAAATAGAAAATAAATAATTAAAAAAAGAAATCTCGTAAGCACTGTAGGTGTTGGGTTTAAAAAATACTATATCATGGACTGAGTGGAGGATATAGGCTCTCTTTTGTTAAAAGTTATCTTGTTGCTTTTTTGTTTAATCCATGACACTTCTGAAGATGAAAAAATGGGTCGGTATTATTCGGTGGCAACGATGGTATCTCGTATGTGTTAGAAAAAGAAAGAAAACATCTTTCCCCCTCGACATTTGGCTGAGACCAGAGACGGCTGCACGTGTCTGCTTTTTTGCTGCTAGCTAACTAACTAGCTAGCCGTTGCCGCGGCTAAACAGCTAGCCGTAGCTTTCTGCTAACCAGCTAGCCGTTGCCGCTGCTAACCAGCTAGCATTCGCGGCTGCTAACCAACTAGCCATCACTGCCGTTAGCTGCTTGCGGTTAATCTCCTAGCTAGCTAGCTAGCTCACTCGTCATCACGGCTACTCCGTAGCTAGCGCGCCGTGTCGCGGCGGCGGCGGCGACTCGCTAGCTAGCGGGCTAGCTCCACTCCCTCCTAGTTGTTGCCCTGGGCCTGGGGCTGGCCCCTCTGGAGGAGCGCAGAGGGTCCGACGGGGATGGAGGCCATGGCGGTGGCGGCGGCGGCGGCGGCGGCCGGGCCCAGGGTGATGGGGGCTGTGGGGCCACTGCTGCTGCTGCTGGTGGTGGTGGTGCTGGTGGTGCTGGTGGCGCCGCTGGCCGGCTTGATCCAGGGCAGCGAGAGCAGGGAGGCCTTGGAGGCGGCGGTGGTGGTGGTGGCGGTCATGGTGACCTGGAGGACCTGGTCCCGCTGGATGAGGCGGATCAGCGCCTTGACCCGCTCCAGGGAGGCCTGGGTGCTGCGCTGCTGGCCCAGCAGGCGCTCCCGCACGTCCATGCACTGCTGCAGGAGGGGGGGGGGGGCAACAGTGAGGAGATGCTCTGAGTGGCTGATCCAACACCGCGAGTCGATGAACCAGGAACCAAGTTTGGTTCCTGCCTAAGGTCCTATGCTACATATCCTCCCCTCCGCTCTCCTCCTCTTCCCTCCTCCCTCTCTCCTCTACCCTCCCCTCCCTCTCATCTTCCCTCCTCTCTCTCCCCTCTCCTCTCTCTCCCCTCTCCTCTCTCTCCACTCCATACAGGTCAACAAAGAGGGTAACTGGATCTTACCCAGTCACGATTAAGTGCCCGTCTCTGTTTCGTTTTTTAAATATTTAACTTCAAAAAATGTGTAGGGAGTGGTTGGAGCATAAGGGTGTGGTGTAAACAATGGTTTGAGTTCAGCTATTCTCTATGTTCAAGCAGAAGCCGAAACCTTTTTCCGGTTAACGGGCCGGGGGGGGGGGGCATGGTGGCCCCTGAGCTCCGACTCACCCCCGGCTCCCCTCCTCACCTCCAGAGACTCTCTTTCCCCTCTCCTCTCTCCTCTCTCCCCTCTCCCCCCTCCTCTCCTCTCCTCTCTCTCTCCTCCCTCCTCACCTCCCTCTCCTCTCTCCCCTCCCCTCCTCACCTCCAGAGACTCTCTCTCCTCTCTCCCCTCTCCCCTCCTCTCTCTCTACTCTCTCCTCTCTCCCCTCTCCTCTCTCCTCACCTCCCTCTCCCCTCTCCTCTCTCCCCTCCTCTCTCTCTCCTCTCTCCTCTCTCCCCTCTCTCCTCTCCTCTCTCCTCACCTCCCTCTCCCCTCTCCTCTCTCCCCTCTCCCCTCTCCCCTCCTCACCTCTCCTCTCTCTCTCCTCCCTCTCTCCTCTCTCCCCTCTCTCCTCTCTCCCCTCCTGAGCTCCGTCTCAGCCCCGGCTCCCCTCCTCACCTCCAGAGACTTGTTCAGCATCTTGTCCTGCTCCTCCAGGTGGGCGCACTCCTTCTTCAGCTCCACGTTCCTCCTCAGCAGTCTTCTCTTCTCCTCCTGCCTCACTGCTCATCCAATCACACGCGGGGGGGGACGCAAACCATTCACAAACACAAACACACAAGTCGTCGGTCAGTACACCAGAGAACAAAGAGGAGTGCGTGGGGCTTACGACATCTGACACACTTTTCCTCCAGAAGATAATAAAGCAGCAGCCATGATCCAGAGGGCGGGTTCTCACCTGTCTTGTGTGTCACGTAGGACTGGACAAAGTTCTGCGGCCAGGACATGTTCTCCTTGTTCAGAACCTGTGGGGAACAACGGCAGTGTTAAATGGTGAACGGACTGCATTTAGAGAGCGCGTTTTCTAACCAGAGGCCACTCAAAACGCTTTACACATTACATTCACATTCATAACATTCACATTCATAACATTCACCCGTTCATGCACACATTCACACGCCGACGGCGGCGTCAGCCACGCAGGGCGACAGCCAGCTCGTCGGGAGAAGTGAGGGTGAGGTGTCTCGCTCAGGGACACCTTGACAACTCAGTTAGGAGGAGCCGGGGATCGAACTAGCAACCTTCCGGTTACCAGCCAACCCGCTCTACCTCCTGAGCCGCGTGCCACCATGAGCCATACGCCACCCGTGTTACGTCAGAGACTAGAATTATTCCCCACTATTCACTTTGCCTTCGGCGAATAATTGTTAATTATTGTGGTGCTTTCTCATGTGAGGTAAAAAAAAAGAGTATTGTCAGCACTAATCATCATTCTGTACTCAGTAATTCTGCATATGGCCATAACTTCAACGATACTGATTCTATGCAGTGTGTGTGTGTGTGTGTGTATGTGTGTGTGTGTGTGTGTGTGTGTGGGCGCGCATGTTTTTCAAGTCTCTTTTTTCGAAGGAGCCCTGGCCAAGAAGGCCGCCATAAAAGTCGCACATAAAACAGTCCATAGAACAGTCCCTGGGCATTTGCCCTGCCCAGGGACTGCAGACAGAAATGAGCTTTTAGTTAGAATCTGGTACAGAACATCTTTTTAACGTAACTAATGTAACTAATGTGTCATGTACACGGTCCCTGAAACAAAAATAAAAAAAATAAACAAGAATTACAAGAGGTTCCTTGCAGGTTCCCTGCTCGGTCCCTAATAAATAAAACAGAATGAATAAACTGTCATCGAGCGTGTCCGATCCAGGCGTACCTTCTTCTGGCACTTGGGGCAGTACCAGGCTGCCCGTGGGGGGGTCTTGAGCGGGGGCTGCAGGCAGTCGGGGTGGTAGGCGCGGGTGCAGTTGTGACAGGGCTGCAGCTCACCCTCCTCCTTGCAGACGGAGCAGTGCTCGTCGTGCTCCAAGTCCTCCTTCAACAACGGAACCACGACAAACAAACAAACAAAATGGCCACCGGTTAACTTTTAAGTTTTCCTTTCTCTTTCTTTTTCTTTATTTTTATTTCGTTTGTTCTCTTTCTTTCTTTCTTTTTTTATTTTCTACTTTCATTCTTTCTTCTCTCTTACTCTGTAGTATAACAATGCCTGCTATAGCCATGCCTTTAACACTGCCCGTCACACCCACCCGTCCATAACTAACTCAGGGTTTGAGAGGCGACGGGGACGGGGGGGGCAGGGGGGGAGCCGTTATTGAAGGTCGATTCAAAGACGTCGCCCCCCCCCCACTTCTCCAACTCATCCACCCCAACACTCCTGACTGTAATATCACAGACCGACTCTGTGGCTCTGAGAATCCATACTGGAGTACTCAGCGTGGTTCTCCGGTGCAGGGGCTTTCATTACAGCCCTAATCTCTCCGTCGATCGACCAGAGCTCCAGACGGCAGGCGTGTGAGAGGGCCGAGAGCCAGGGCGTGTTTCAGGGCAGATCTCAGCTCGCCCGCTGGGAGAGAGAGAGAGGCCGACCCACGCTAGAAAACTGAGCTCCAGTATTGGCAGAACTCACGGGAATACAGTAGCGTGTTCCTGCACGGTGAGATTCACCAGGGAGTCTGGGAAGTTTGGAGCTGAGGTTGATTGGAGTCAAACTATTTTCACTTTTTTCCTTTACCGACACTTTCATTCCCATCTATTGGACTCTATTCCATCTATCAATCAATCTTTCAATCTATCAATCTATGTATCATGCAATCTATTGATCACTCTCTATCTATCTATCTATCTATTGATCACTCTATCTACCACTCTCTATCTATTGATTACTCTTTCTATCACACTGTCAATCTATCTATCTATAATTGATAAACTATATATACGATATACTTCATATATATATATATATATACACAGTTGATAAACTATATACAAAGGAACTACCCCCTCTCTCTGTTGAAATGAAAACAGCAGAACACACAACAGTCACAACACACACACACACACACACACACACACACACACACACACACACACACACACACAAATGTGCACTCACCCACAGACACACGCCCAAAGACAAACCTACATTTTGGGTTTATCTTTGGGTGTAGGTGACACACAGATGCACACAAATAGATACACCTACCTAGACACCGACACACCGACACACACACACACACACACACAGATACACCTACACACACACACACTCATCCAGCCATCGGGGGGGGGGGGGGTGGGGAGGTACGTACCTTCCAGCAGAGCTCCTCAGTGTCTAGCGTGTGGATGGGAAGCACAGCACAGGTTAGTAAGACTGCAGGGGGTGCGGGGGCAGACAGAGGGTGGGGGGGGGCAGACAGAGGGTGGGGGCAGTAGAGGGTGGGGGTAGTGGAGGAGGGTGGAGCGGTAAAGCCATGCATGCGCTGCAGACCGGGGGGGGGGGGGGGGGGTTCAGCTCACACATGTGCATGTTATTCACACAGGTTTTCTGGGACTGCAGCAGAATTGGAATGCACCCGGAGAGACAATGTGATGCGGAAGCAACAATAAAAATGGAAGAGACTCGGAGAGAATGACCGAAAGGCCTTGAGAACCGCAGCCCCGCCCATCGGGTGGAATCCATTTCTCAAGAGACGCTTCTGTTTCTTTGTCTGTATGTGTGTGAGTGTGTGTATGTGTATATGTATGTGTGTGTATGTATGTGTATGTGTGTGTGTGTGTATGTGTGTATGTGTGTGTGTGTGTGTGTATATGTATATGTATGTGCGTGTGTGTGTGTGAGTGTGAGGTTGTGTGTTTATATGTGTGAGTGTGTGTATGTGTATATGTATGTGTGTGTGTGTGTGTCTATGTATATGTGTGTGTGTGTGTGTGTGTGTGTATATGTATGTGTGTGTATGTGTGTATGTGTGTATGTGTGTGTATGTGTATGTGTATGTGTGTGTGTGTGTGTGTGTGTGTGTTGCGTTAGGTTGGGTTGTTGCGTTACCTTGTGACATGAAGAGGGGGTTGTTCAGGTAGTTTGATGCAAGTCGTTTGCGCTGTGAGGCCAAAGATCAAAGAAAAGGAAACGGTTAGACCAGTGAGACCAGTTGGACCAGTTGTAATATAAAAAACGTCCATTTCGCAAAAGTCACAACTTAGTAATACAGTTACCAAACAGATAAGTGTTGAATAAAACATTGCTTAAAATTGGCCCCGAAAAGTACGATATAGGCCTATGGTTATGAATGGAAGTGGCAAATACATTTAAATGAAATGTATTTATTAGACCAAAATGCTGAACTGCGTTTGTTTTCCCTAGAGGAAGTCTAACTGCAACTTTAGCAAGATTTATTTTGTAGATTCATATCATAACATTCCATCCAGATTGACAGTTGGGATGACATCTTGGTTCTGTCGGCCATCTTGGTCCCAACAGTTGCTCAGCAGGAGTCCTCCTGCAGAGCAGAAGAAGAAGACCAGGAGGCTCTCTCACCTCGGGCTCAAACAGGCCGCTGTATGCTGGGTTGGCCGTGCTCCGCCTCTTCCTCTCCTGCCTCTTGGTCTGGAGTTCTGCGCCACAACCACCGTGTTATGACATGTTAGCAACAGCACGCGATGGACGACGTATACGTATATATAGTCACGTTCATTTACAAAGGGGTGAAATATAATATTCAGAATTTTATATTTATATTTATTATAGTTGATATACATTTGGGAAAGAATGAATGTAAACACAATAACAATGCAAAACAATGAATGAAATCGTATGGAAAGGAAATATTTATGATCCTTCTTTCCAACATTTTTGAGTTGTATTTCAATTTTTACAGAAATGCTTAAAAATAAAGAAAGTGTACGATTTTTTTAAACATTTCCTCGAAACGAACGAATAAACAAAACAACGACAACAACAAAGACTGACCTTCCAAGTAGTCTGTGGTGACCAGGCCCAGGGCCACCATGAAGGCGATTTTCTGCAACAGACGAGGATCACAGAAGCATTAATAAGAGGCCTGTTTGATTCAAGATTCAACAACTTTATTTGTCACCTACCTACTTGTACATCACATACAGGCTTGTTCAGTGAAACTGAACTCGCAAAAAAACAGTGACGGCGTTAACCAATTAAAAGAATAAACGTTTTTACAGTAAAAAACTGTATAAAAAAGGTATTTGCAATAGGAGTCGATTTATCTAAGGGATCTGAAAGTATATAAACACGTGAAAAATATATAAATATGTGTAGTTGCAGTCTGTCTGTCTGTCTGTCTGTCTGTCTGTCTGTCTGTCTGTGTGCGTGTTACTAGTGAGATGTTCACCACATACAGCTTGTGCGAGCATGGTGGGGGGGGGGGGGGGGGGGATAAACATGACATCATCAGGGTGGGCTCGGAGATTATCTGGGATTATCAGTCTGAATAATTGGATCAGTTAACCGAGATCAGATCAGTGTTGACAAGATAAACATCAGCCCCGGATTCTGGGTCAAGTTGGACGAGGATAGAGCAGCACCGACGAGAGACTTGTCTGCTAGGAACTTTTGTCGGTTGATTTGGTTGACAAAATGGTCGGAAATCCCGCTTTCGCTTGTTTCACTTGCAGACGTTTCCAGTCGGGTTTGTTAAGTCTTAAGTCTCTTTTTAGGGAGACAAGAGAGAACGTAGTGTAGGGATCTTGGGGAGGGCTGTGCTTTTGGCACAGAGTCTCGCTATCTGTTACGTATCCCACAGTAAATGGGTCAGCATCCCAACCAAACCACCTGTAATAATACCGGATCTAGAATACATTTAGAAAAATGTGGAAACAACAAAAATAGATCAGCGGTTCTGTTACACAACCTATTGAACAGCTGATTCACGCCGACTTGAGATCACTATTTTTTCTTCTGGAAGAAAAAAGCCCATGAATTAAATAAAAATATGTTTTTAATACAATTTAAATAAAGTGGTGGGTGTGTCTGACTCTAAATCAAGAGCTTGGGTCGCTGTCCGTCTCGGTCGAGCCATAGCTTAACAGACCATACAGTAAACTAAACTAGGAGTTATAATCCTGTTTGGGGGGGGGGGGGGGGGGGGGTGAGTATTGGGAGAGCGTCCTCATCCCACAGAGATCAATACGGCGACCTCCTCCTCACCTCTGGGTCCTCTTCGTCCTTTTTGGGGGCGGCGGCGGTGGGGGTGGTGGGGGGCGACTGGGCCGGGCTGCCCCCCAGGGAAGGTGTGTTGGTCTGGGCCCGCGGGGAGCGGCTGGGGGCCTGGGGCTGGAGGATTATGACCTGGTGCCAGCAGAACAGACCGCACGCAACAAGGACACGGGCACACACACACACACACACACACACAAGGACACGACACACACACACATAATCACACGCATGAACACACACACACACACACAAGGACACGGGCACACACACGGACAAACACACACAACCACACGGGCACACACACACACACACAAACAGATGATATGTGTTAGCATTTTGTTTTATCCAAATTTGTGTTAATAATACCTGAGGTAGCTGCTGTTGTTTTGGGGTTTCATTGCATTGTGTTACCAGTGTCATAGTGAACGGTGTCATAGTGAACGGTGCAATAGTGAAGGGTGTCATAGTGAAGGGTGTCACAGTGAACAGTGTCATAGTGAACGGTGTCATAGTGAACGGTGTAATAGTGAACAGTGTCATAGTGAAGGGTGTCATAGTGAACGGTGTCATAGTGAAGGGTGTCATAGTGAAGGCTGTCATAGTGAAGGGTGTCATAGTGAACGGTGTCATAG
>NC_140292.1:349780-373542 GCF_964030765.1 Micromesistius poutassou
GAGAGAAAGAAAGAAAGAAAGAAAGAAAGAAAGAGAGCGAGAGATACTTTTTATAGTACTTTTATAGTATAATATTTGATACGTATAGATATTTTGTATTTGACGTTTTATACTTATTATATTATATGTTATACTATATACCTGGCCTTTTTACTTTTTTATTTTCTAACCCTTTTTATTTTATTGTTCACCTATTTTATTGTTGGCAATGCAAATGTATATTTCTCTTGCCAATAAAGCTTTTAAAGAAAGTAAAAGAAAGTAAAGAATTTGAATTTGAGAGAGAGAGAGAGAGAGAGAGAGAGAGAGAGAGAGAGAGAGAGAGAGAGAGAGAGAGAGACAGAGAGAGAGAGAGAGAGAGAGAGAGAGAGAGAGAGAGAGCGAGAGAGAGGAGAGAGGAGAGAGGAGGCCTTCTCGGAGCCCTCCCTGTCGGCGGTGGTGCGGTGGTGCGGTGGTGCGGCGGTGGTGACGGTGTTAATCGCAGAGGAAAGAAAATAAAGACGAGCCGGCGACGACCTTGCAACAGGCGCCCGCAGCGCCGGGCGTCTCCGACGGCCGGCGAGGAGCCGCACGCACCGCCCTAAACACGGCCGACCTTGGAGGCCCGGCGGCGGGTCCGTCTCGTACCAGAGAGGACGAGAGGATTTAATGTCAACACTGTTATGATGTGGGTCCTTTATGGACCTGTTGTGACCGCTGTGAAGAGGGACTCTGTTTAATAGGAATCGACCCGGTCTGGGCTGGACCGGACCGGACTGGACCGGACCGGACTAGACTGGACTGGACTGGACTGGTCTAGACTGGTCTAGACTGGTCTGGACTGGTCTAGACTGGTCTGGACTGGGTCTGGACTAGACTGGACTGGACTGGACTGGACTGGACTGGTCTAGACTGGGTCTGGACTGGACTGGACTGGACTGGACTGGACTGGTCTGGACTGGGTCTGGACTGGGTCTGGACTAGACTGGACTGGACTAGACTGGTCTAGAATGGTCTGGACTGGTCTGGACTGGACTGGACTGGTCTGGACTGGTCTGGACTGGTCTGGTCTGGTCTGGTCTGGTCTGGTCTGGTCTAGACTGGTCTAGACTGGTCTGGACTGGGTCTGGACTGGACTGGACTGGACTGGACTGGTCTAGACTGGTCTGGACTGGGTCTGGACTGGTCTGGGCTGGGTCTGTCCGGACCGCCCCCCCCCCCCCCCCCCCCCCCCCCTTGTGAGGGAGGCCCTTCCCCCTCAGAGGGCCGTGGGGGGAGACAAAGAGAAGCAGGACTCCTTTATCCCTGCGGCCATTGATTTAGTGAACGGCCGACTACGGGTAATGATGATGTGGGCTCTTGTATTGTGGTGTGTGTGTGTTTTGACTGCATTGCTGGTTCTCCTCGTCTTGTCTTGTCGTGCGCTGTGCTACTTTTGGCATCAATAAAGATGTTTTAGCTTGAACTTCAGGTGGGAGCAGTAGGAAAGTGTAAGCGTGTGTTGTGTTAGTGAAGAGGTGGAACAGGGAAGGTACTGTGGAGGTCTAGTGCGTCCTCAAGGAAGGTTAAATGAGACGTGCGTTGTATTTATAACGCAGCTCTATAGAATCACACACTATAGTCTATTTGTTTGCATTGTGTGTGTGTCCTTCATCACTTACAATAGTACACACGCACACGCACACACACACACACACACACGACACACACACACACACACACACCACACACACACACAGCTCATATTACCCAGAATTCAGCTGCAGGAGTTGTTCAACCTAGAGTTCACATACAGTTCACATATACCTCCAACAACCACCTCCTACTCTCTGGGTTTCCTTCCAGAACCTCCTGTGAGACACGTTGGCAACACTGGAGAACATGGTGAAAAGGACCCAGCGCTAAATCATTCATAATGTGTATACACCAAGCATGTACTAACACCAAGCAAAATGAGGGGAAATGGGATGATGGCAGTGGCAAATGATTTAATGGCTGGTGTAGCCGTGTGTGTGTGTGTGTGTGTGTGTGTGTGTGTGTGTGTGTGTGTGTGTGTGTGTGTGTGTGTGTTTTTTGCGCTGGCTGTGTACAGTGACCAGTACGAAGCCAGTAAGCTGCTGACACCCCCCACCCGCACCCCCACACCTCCTTACACACACACACACACACACACACACACACACACACACACCACACACACACACACACACACACACACACACACCATTCAGTGGTTATCAACACACACGCTGTCTGAAAAGCTTATCAAGGAAAAGTCAATATGGTGAGAGCTCTTTAATGCCTTGCCCTTTACCGGGGGGAAAAGGAAAAAAATGAAAATGTTTTTAACCCCCTGACTAAATGCTTATCTCTTTTTCCTTAAAAAAAAAAAATATATATAGAAAGACTGCTTTTTTTTTTCCCCTTTAAATGACAATTCTCTGAGTGGCTTGTCACAGTAAAAGCACTGCTCTGATGTTTGGGCGTGGATTATGTGTGTGTGTGAGGCGCAACACGATGCAGTAATACGAAGATAAGTGCAGACCGGTATACGCCGAGATCATGTGTGGAAGCGGTCAAAAATAGAACAAAAAGATTCTGTTTCCCGAGCGTTTGTTTTGAAGCCAAAAATATGCTGTGTGCAGGCGGCCATCTTGAAAACTGAAAAACCAAAGAGCAACAAGATTAACTCTAAGCCGAAATCTACCAAACAATCCGGGGAGATTATATGCAGGAGCTGAAGTGAAGGGTCTGCGACAAGATCAAAGTAATTCCGTGGAAATCCCGTGGAAAAGTTTGTTTTTGTAGCAGAACAAACTCGCTCTGCGTCAGCTGTCCAAAATCCAAACTGTCACGGGCGGACTTCCGGAGGCTCGTTTAAAAAAAATAAAATAAACGGCTTCAGGCGGCCATTAACAGAACATCTAGAAGATTCTTCCGCATGGGTGGCCTTCAAAGTTTAGCTGTGATGGTTGCCATCCACACACACGCACACGCACACACACACACACACACACACACACACACACACACACACACACAGGTTACACGGAGTGTGTTGCTATGATACCGGCAGGAGAGGCAGACTTGGTGGTAGTTCATTAAACAGTGAAGCCTTTTTTAATAAGAGCCAGCCCATCAAGATAGCTTTTACGCTGCGTCTTTGTGGCCCGTTCCTCACAATGACGCTCCAGGATATCTGACCACACACACTGGGCCCATCTCATCAGGCCTGACACACACACACACACACACACACACACACACACACACACACACACACACACACACACACACACACACACACACACACACACACACACACACACACACACACACACACACACACACACATTTGTTTGAGTTCTGTGTCACCTCAACTGAACAGCAGTACGCATGACACACGCACGCACACACACACACACAGCCGGTGTGTATTTTTCTCGCGTGTGTGTGTGCGTGTGTGTATATATATACACATGCTCATGTGCACACACAACTTTTAATAGTTGATGTACACACAGCGAAGATTGAATACAGTTGTCTTTACGTGATGACTGCCGTTTAGTAAGTTGCGTACTATCGCACTTTGGAATGGGTCTCGTGAGTTAAGCTAGGAGCCACTTTGGCACGGACAGCCCAGCGACAACATCGGAGTCTGGAGCTACGCGGCCCGGGTAAACACAAGCACGTACGCCTCAGCACGCCCGGGCTGCCGTTAATGAGACACGGGTGAACTTTGTAAATACCAAAATGACCGATATAATTGACTGCCACCTCCACCGTCTTATGCACACACAGACACACCCTCAGCGCGACATTATAGAAAAAAAACAATATGGGATCAGGATGACCGCTGAGGCGCGGGGGCTTGTGGAAGAGTAATACTACATCACAGCTGTTTAGAGGGAGACAAAAAAAATCCCTCAAAACACCCATTTGCTCAGGCTAACAGTGAAACGAAACGAAAGAAACCTGCTCCCTTTGAACACAAACAAACGACAAAGTGCGGTGGGAGGCAAAAATAACATAATTCTTCACATCACAAAAAGAGAGGGGGCAATTTTCTAATAATGACTGTGTGTACGAGGTAATCAGAGCCACACGCTAGCCCTATTGAATATACCCCCAACCCATCTCCACACGCCCACCCCTCCCCACCCACAGACACCGGGGGAGGGGAGGGGAGAGGGGGGGGGGGGGGGGGGCATCTGTCTGTGTTTCGAATCACCTCGTCTCCAAGACACTGACTCCTGCATCCCTTCCTCAGAGTGCACTCCACAGCCAGCCCCTTGGCTCCACGGGTGAAGTGAAGAGATGTTGTGTGTAGCATTTGATTTCGTCAGTCGACGGGCCTCTTCCTCCTGGTCCCCTTAATAAGAACACGCCGGAACACGTGCCGAGTTCACCGCTCCCCGCTGCCTCCGTGGACCCCACTATCATTAATTATCTCTAACTATTACAGCGAGATTGGGACCGCCGAGACATGTAAATACTGACCTTTGAAAGTATTTCGCTAACATTTCGGAGCCGGATCAGAGGGGGTAAGGGGTAGGGGTTGAGAGGGGCAACTAACATCATAATTAAAAGGAAAAAAAAAACTGTTCTTGAAATATGGAGTTAATTGCCATTTGAGCCTTATTAGTAATCAAGTACAACTTGTGACCTCGTTTCAATCAGTCAGTTAGTCACCATCCTGGTCTTATAGTCACATGACCCCCTTCTTTACATCACGTGACCCAGGTAAACGGTGACATTTGTCTTGAGTACGATTCGGCAACAGCTCAGTCGTAACAGTCCGCATGTGGCTCAGGAGGTAGAGCCGGGGTTGACTGGTAACCGGAAGGTTGCTGGTTCGATCCCCGGCTCGGCTCCTCCTAGTGTGAGTGTGGACATGTCCCTGAGCGAGACGCCTCTAACCCTGACTGCTCCCGACGCGCTGGCTGTCGCCCTGCGTGGCTGGCGCCGCCGTCGGTGTGTGAATGTGTGTATGAATGGGTGAATAGGTAGGCCATAATTGTGGCCACGCTTTGAGTGGCCACCTCTTAGAAAAGCGCTGTATAAACGCAGTCCATTTACCACAGCAGTCATAACCGCCGTCAACCATCACTATGTCCTCTTCCTCTCTCCTCCTCTCTTTCCTGCCGTGTCTGTGAAATTTAAATATAGTGCATTTTTCATACGACACTAAATCAGCCTAGGCACCTGCTCCAAACTCTCCTAGCTTTCCCTGGGCCCCGACGGGGGAGCAGAGAGACTAGAGGAAGAGCCAGTGTGTTGGTGTGCTTGAAAACACAACAATGGCTGCATTGTTTGCCTGCAGTCAGAGGAATAACTGGAAGCTGTTTTAGGGTTGTTTTTTTTTGAAGAGGAGTGTCGTTGATGTACGATGGCTCACAGACTTGGCGCACAAAAGGACCCGCTGAATAAACTATAATAATAATAATAATAATAATAATAATAAGGACCATCCTGCCAGTTCTTCTGAGTTTTAAATTCATCACGTTCACAAACTTTTCCCCCGCAGAAAAGCTAACCCTGAACTAAACTAAGAGCAGAGCGGGCTCACAACCATTCTGAAGACCCACAGCCTGCATCACATCCCTGGAGGACTGTTTAAACGCGCCGGCAGCAGAGCGATGTGCAAGCTTCCGGTCTGACATCCTGGTGTGGATATTTTCCGGGGGGGGGGGGGGGTGGGAACTAGGGGGCTGTGAGGGGGAGGGGCGGCTAGGCACTGTTAGCTTGCCAGCTAGCATGTGTAGCCGCATCGCTAGTGCTGCTTATCAGAGTATCTATAGCATCGTTTATAGCACCGTAGCTCTCCGTAGCTCTGCCTGTGCAGACACACACTGAAAAAAAAAGAATAATTTATGTCCTCTTCTTTGTTTATCTAACGTGCAGCATAAACTAGGCCCCCAGAGAGAGCTTAGCGAGTTATAATTTTACTTGACTGTTATTTTACTTTAGTTTTTTTTTTTTTAACGCTAGAAAGAAAAGTGTCAGGAACGCCCCAGGGAAAAAACAAAGGAGTGTGCATGTGTGTGTGTCTGTGTGTGTGTGTGTGTGTGTGCATGTATGAGTATGTGTGTGTGCGTGCCGGTGTGTGTGCGCATGTGTGCGTGCACGTGCACGTGCACGTGTGCATGTATGTGTGCGTGCACGCACGTCTGCGTGTGTACGTGTGCGTGCGTGTGTGTGTGCAGCGAGACAGGGAGGGGGGTGGGGGATGGGGTGTTGGATGTTGGCAGTGCATGGCAGTCAACATGGGTTAATTCATTGTAGCCTTAACATTTTCTCTCTGCCTGCCAGCACTGCTTCGTCAGCACTTTCCCACCAAGTCGCTGGAAATGTCTGTTTGCCATACATTTATGATTTTTTTTTTTTTTTTAAATGATGGCTCATGAATTCATGGACAAATGGGAACAGCCCCCAGCCATCTCAGCAGAGGGGCCGGGCGGGGCTGGCTCTGTGGCAACGGTGGCGGAAAGTACGGATTTGTACCCTTTACTTTTTAAATAATAAAAAAAAAACATGTGCTTGATTCTACCTTATGAATCCCAGGTGGACACTAAGCGATGTACTATGGATGTATATCACCCAAACAGTAAAGTAATAAATAGTAAAAGTAACGAATAAAAGTAGTAAGTCATAAAACAAGTCATAAAAAATGGATGCGGTGCGGCACTGAGTTGTAGTAGTGTAGTGTAGTAAAAGCAATTGGTTTATATCTTTAACATTCAACAGCTGCTTGACAGTTATGGCTTGTGTGTTAAGAGTTAGGCCCTGTCCCTTCCGCTAGATTTGAGCCCTAACCCTAGATTTGTTCCCTAACCCTAGATTTTGCGTGTTCCTGCAAAGGGGTAGGGTGTCCCAATACTTAAGGGAGCAAGGGGGAGTGCTGTTTTTTTTCCCTTCAAATCAACCCTTGAACGCTAGCCAGCTCGGGAGCTGACTTGCAGCTAAGGGCACTCAAAGCAAAGGGTTCTTGTTAAGGGGAGAGAAATGGGACGGGGCCTTATTCTTGCGAGTGAGTCCCGAATCATAAAGGAGTTGAAAAAGGGGTCATAATGTCTTCTGTGGCTGAACAACAGGTCAAGTCCTTAGTCTACTTCTACCTTGATTCCTAAGAGAAACCAGAACTGAAACAGCTACAGGCTGAACACAAACACACAGACTCACATTCCCACCATCCTGTTGTTACCTTAGAGGAATTTCTCCTTGTGCCTTTCCATCCCTCTTCCCTTTTCCCTGAGAATTGGTCTCCCGGACTGGAGGAACAGATGGGGGGGGGGGCTGTAAAAACAGACGCCGCCATCTTTTCTTCTCCTCTCCTCCTCCTCACAATCGGAGAGTGCAAACGTCCTCTTTAACAACCCTCTATATATCTCCCCCCCTCTGCCCCTGACCCCTCTCTCTCTCTCTCTCTCTCTGTGGATACAGCGAGGTCGATGCTGAATACCTCTACATTATTAAGCCATCGCCCGGGTGCAGTACACCAGGTGTGATTTAAGGGGAAAGGAGAGGAACTTTTGGGTTCGCGGTTCCCCCACAACAGGATAGAGCAGGCCGTCGGACTGACACACACACACACACACACAGACAGACCGCGCGGTCTCTAGCGGGGTGGTGGTGGATCCTTAAAGCCGCGGCCCTCCCCCAGAGGACGGGGCCGGGCCGGGGGCCCTCTCCGCGAACAGAGCTGTTAATTAAGAGCCGGTGCAGAGCTGCTCCTGCAAAACTCCAGGCCATTAAAGACAACCTGCAAACAACCAAGGTTTACGGCACAGAGAGGGAGGGAGAGGGAGAGAGAGGGAGAGAGAGAGAGAGAAAGAGAGACTAATGGCAGCAACAGATTTACTGTCCTTTGAGACAAGAGGATCTGCGGCCGTGGCCTCCAAGTAACCCCCCCCCCTCCCCACACACACACACACACACACACACACACACACACACACACACACACACACACACACACACACACACACACACACACACACACACACACACACACACACACACACCTCACCTGGATTGACGCAATATACTCCACCCTTCCTCATTTAACAGACACACACCCTGCATACGTAAACACACACACACACATACACACACGCGCACACACACACCATCCCGCCCTCATTATTTACTCCTCGTCTCGAAAACGTCTCTCTATTATTCATAGTGGAGGAGAGATGGAGCCAGTGAGCAGGAACTGCCAAAGCAGAAGGGCCTGTTGCCGGAGAGGATCCCTGCTGCTGCTGCTGCTGCCGCCTCCCTCAGCAGCAGCAGCAGCAGCAGCAGGCTGTCCGCACACAAGACACCAGGAGGACCCCACCGTGGCAGCAGCGTTCGCGGGGCACACGCCGAACGCTACAGCCAGGGAGGGCGCCGCCGCCGCCGCTCCGTCGCGCCGTCGCTTGGTCCTCGGCGTCGCTCGGTCCTCGGAAGGGGGGGGGGAGTTTAGGCTTTAGCAGCCACCACTGCCGCCGCCGCCGCCGCCGCCGCCGCGGCAGGGAAAGCTGTCAGGGGTCTACCCTCTAGCGGTGCGTTTGTTTGCTCTGGGGACACAACGTGAGCTGTGGCGAAACCAGCGGCTGTGAAAACGGTGAAAAATGTTGTTTTGTCGAGTTTTGATCGATTCATGCAAAGCGGGCCGGTCGCCATACGCAAAGGGGGGTTATCGATGCGTATCTGCGTTAAAAACTTACCAGGACCTAGTCCGTCACTAAATCCATATCACACACACGCACGCACACGCACACACACACACTTGCTAGCTTTAATCAGCCCGGCAGGAGCCTGTAATGAGCCATACTGGGATTAGCTGGGAGTCGGAGCACCTCCCTGCCTGGGAAATAGACCTCAAGCACCCCCCCACCCCCACCCCCCCCCCTCCTCCTCCTCCTCAGACAGGTGAGCCAGGTGGAGTGGCGTCACAAGGTGCTGAGGGACCTCAAAAGTTCTCGTGGGGACGCGGGGGGGGGTCGTCGGGGGAGGGGCGGGGCCAGGGGGACAGACTTGATTCCAACTGGCAAAACTCCAGGCTTTTTTTCTTTTTGCCCAACCGACAAAAACAACCCCCCATTCAAAACCCTGAGACTGGTCATATATTTACAGTTTTATATGAAACTATAAATAAATTGGGATGCAACTAGTCCTTATTTTGTTGTCTCCGGGGGGAACTTTCATACACTTTCATAATTTGGGGTTTGGAGTACTTTACTGCAATCGTTGTTTTTTTTCACACACCCTTTTAATCAGTTCCCATGCTTCGTGAGGCAGGCATATTGCCACTGAGGCATATATTGTATTCACCTATGCAGGCACATCTTAAACTAGGGGGGAAAAAAACGGCAAGACGGCAGAATCACTCGCTGTGCAGTTCTTCAACAAGTACAATAGGCCCAACATATCTCTCTCTCTCTCTCTCTCTCTCTCTCCATCTATATATATGTATATAAACAGTATAAACAGTAGATATACTATTCCTCTGCTGTGCACAGAGCCAGGCCCGGGCCAACAGATGCTGGTGGACCAGGCCCCCAAGACACCAGGGGGGCTCTCAGATCTTATTAGCCAGCACACCGGCTTGTAGCCCAGCCCTGAGAGCCACACACACACACACACACACACACACACACACACACCGCAAGCCCATAACTATTCCAGCGTATGCAGGCCTAACACCCCTGTCCTGCATCGGAGCGGAGGGGGGTTGAATTGAATTGTAACGCGGCGTGCGCGATGCCCTCACCTTGAGGGCCTAATCTTGTTCCACAATGCAATCTTATGTCATGTGAACTAGCTCTCTCCCCCATTGCCTTAAAGTGAGGAACACGCCATTCTGCCTCAGCAGGGCAACACCCGCTGCTGCATGTTAACTACTATGATGTGCTATGCTACCTAGTTAGGGACGATACAGTTTACTGCACTGTATTTGCTATGCTATGCTACCTAGCTAAGGATGACACACTGCACTACTCTATACTATATTATGCTAGGCTATGCTATGCTACCTAGCTAAGGATGACACACTGCACTACTCTATACTATATTATGCTAGGCTATGCTATGCTACCTAGCTAAGGATGATACACTTCACTACACTATACTGTATTATACAATCGTTTATTATACAGTAAACAAGATAGTTAAAGATAAATAAATCAGTTAAAGTGAAAAGTTGTTTGCATTGCGTTTTATTATCCACATTTTGTATGGGAGGGGGTGTCTAAATATCTTATAATGTAGCAGTCTGTTCACATGCAAGCTTGTTATGACCAGTCATTCAACACGCTTTCAGCTCTCGAATCCTGTAATCATAATTCATAGCCGAGAGCCCTCTTCCTGTATACCCTTTAGGCATTGTATTAAAGACACAACCATTAATAAACATACAGGTGCTACCACAGTTCATCAATAAACTTTTACGGTCTGAAGAGTTGTGGACACTATCATCACATCCAATAGCAGGAGCTCACGCAGGTACATCGCACCAATCAGGGGGTTGCTTTTGTTTGGGGGTGGGGGGGGGGGGGGTGTCCCCAGTCGGTAAACAAATCCAGTGGCAAATATATCCTGACAGGGTGGTGATTCGCTACAGAGCCTTACCATGCCACGCTTCTGTGCTCACACACAGCGTGCCATTCCATTTATCTAGATTTACTTGTTAGCCAGTTAGAGTATTCCACAGAATCACGAATGCTGTGTGCTTGGCTCGAGCCACATGTAAGCTAATGTTCCCTTCGTTCAGTTAAAATAATATTTACATGTATATATGTATATATGTAGAGCACTTTAAGGCTAGGGAATCAGAGTGCATCAGGTTCATATCGATATTGAATGTGATATGAATGGCCACAACAATCTGTGCTAGTACTTGCATGGAGCTATACACAAGACAAGGTGTGTAGTACAAGCACGATATGACAGGAGTAAACCCAGGAGTAAACCCTATCTTGATTGAGCCTCACAACAAGGCTGTAACACATTAATGTCTAATTTTGTCTCAAGCTCTGCAACTAGGATTCATACAATGATAATACATTCATGCTTTCATTGTATTGCTTTTTGTATCATCCACGGGCCATAGCTTTAGACACAGCAGAATACAAAGACACCATTCAATAAGTCATACAAAATGCCCACTGTTCAGACACGTTCAGACACACTGTGAAGCAGGAAGAAAGAAAATACTTTTCCCATCCAAGTACTTAAATAGACCATGTCCCGAAGAAGCTGCGTTTGTAAAACACCTTGTGTGTGTGTGTGTGTGTGTGTGTGTGTGTGTGTGTGTGTGTGTGTGTGTGTGTGTGTGTGTGTGTGTGTGTGTGTGTGTGTGTGTGCGCGTGTGTCGAATATTCTCCTGATTAATATTGTACTCGGATGCCAACACAACGTACACAAGCGCCCCAGCTTAACAAACACGATTGATCTGTGTGGGTAATCCGCTGCAAGATGGTGTAACGGGAACATCATCATGGTATAATTATTTTTATTAGAACCGTCGGGGTAAAGAACAACAATAAAGTACGTCGAGGCCTCAGGCATTTGCGAGGTGAGGAACCCGGTTTCCATGATGCAACGCAGAGCAAGTGAAGCACGGAAGAAACAAAATCAATGGGTTTCTTATTAAAAAATAACCGTATAAAATGTCAACGTCAGATCATAAACATATCGGATATATTCCGGTACTTTGATGTCTATAAAGTGGGTTTCTCGCCATGTTTTTCATGAAATAACGAAAACACGTCTTCTTAAATCTTTAAACACAAAACTAGAGCATTTGTTGACCAAGTTTGACCAAAAAAAAAACCGATCAAATGCCCCAAAGAGAAAAATTAAAAATGTTAAGCAAACGATGGAGACACAGCCAGAGAGAGCCACTATGTCTCGTGACTCATTTGTCATTTTGGATTCACAACCGTTAGCTCCGGAGAGCAGGCTAGCCTACAGCTGTATGTTGAGGCCTGGAGCCAAACAATGTAGTTCCTCTCCAGTGATTCCAAGCAAATGTATCACCACCCATCTTATATGTTGTTTTGTTGTTGTTGTTGTTGTTGTGTTGTTGGTAGTCTTTTCTGGCCTTCATATTATGGGAGTTGTGATCTTTTGTAAGCGTGGATTAGAAAGGTACTTAAGGTGTTTAACTCCAAGACAGCTATAACACAATTGGGAAAATCAACTAGAAGTTATCTTTCCACAGATGGTAATGTTATTTTATTTTTTGGCTATTTGTTTTTTGTGTGCCTTTAGTTAAGACTTATTTTATGTCGCAAACGATAGCTTACAAAACATTGACTTAACTGACATTGATTATATAGGCTCACTTTAAACTACTTAGGCCTCTGTTTACATTGTAACTGCTATACATCCGTAATCCATGTAACACTACAGATAATATGTTTTAACATTTCAGCACATAACAACCCTAACCCCAACATACTAAGTTCATATTAACACAGGGAAATGTTTATAGAGCCTGCATAGCCAAAACTAATAGTTATACAATAATTTTTATTTATTCAATAATGTATACCCTATAAACATACACTTATTTTCTACCATGCATGTGGAAAAAGTACATCAACTGACCTCCAAAGCGTTTAAAAAAAGGGTTTAGAACGAAAACGTGTGTTCTTTATGCACTAGCAATAACCAGTTGGTAGGTGGGCACAGAAGTAGAGGTCATATTTCATAGAGAAATAAAAGAGTCTCCGTTAGGCTACATGCAGTGATTAAACAGCCCCAGTGCAGTGCTGACTCGGGCATTCTGTCTTCTTTCTGGCTACCCCTCCCCCTCCACCAAAAACAGCATCAAAGCAATCAAAATGGTAATGTTAGGCATGAATGGGGCCCATCCCCCCCCTGCACGAAACTCTGCAGACTTTTTCTCCATGTTGGGGAAGAAACCACCCCCTTCTCTCCACAAAATGGAAGCTTCCACTACCAAACTGAGGGCGCTTTCCCGAAAAGCAACCACAACAAAACACACAACATTTTGCACACCGGTGTACAAAATGGGCAAGACTCGATGATAAATACATCGGGGTTGGCGTCGAGTGTGTGCGGATCGGCGGATCGGGTTTGATCGCGACTCAAAGCGAGCCGAGGCGCTGCTGGTCCAAGTCCTGAAAACTGCATTCCACAGGAAATGGAATCGATTAACTCCAGAGAAATGCTAAAAGGTTTCATTTCAGAGGAGAGGAGAGAGAGTGGCGCAAACCACGTCGAAAACACCACCGAATCGCTAAAACAACACTAAGGATTTCCAATCCAGACTAACTTTCGTTGTCGTTTGGTGTCTTTAAATAAAAGCTCGGAGAAGTTATAGATATAATAAAGGTGTGTGTGCGTGTGTGCGTGTGCGTGTGCGTGTGTGCGAGAGAGAGAGAGAGAGAGAGCAGCGTTGTGACTTTAAGTGCTCCGCGGCAGCTGTCCGTGGTGCTGAACGACAGCAGGACGGCTCCTGCTAAAGTGCTGAACCACCATAGCCTCCGCGACAACACCCACGACAGACTTAAAAAAAACAGCCCTCAATTCGTACAGGGGGAAGTTATTAAGTTATTAAAAGGGGGCTTGCGTTCGCTATGAGAGAGTGGCGAGAGAGGGAGAGGAGGAAGCAAAAAAAAAGTGAAAGCGTAATCGTGGGCGAATCAAACGCAACCTTGACGTCATGTGACCGACAAAAAAAACAGAAATAATACTACAAGACTCGCTGTAAAGTCACCGAAATCGGACGACAGGGCGCGACACGACGAAACGTGGGGGGGGGGGGAATACGTTATCGTCGAACGCCACTGTCGACGACACGACACCGCCAACCGTAAACTTAAACCTAACTGTGTCTCAAAAGTACCCCCCCCCCCCCACCACCACCACCACCACCACCACTACTCGACTTAAGCCTCTCCTTTATTAGCCCCGCTCCACTCCACAAACACGTCGACCTGCTCAAAATGGACGCTACATTTCTCAACGGGTCCCTGTTACACAACTTTAAGAGATGGAGCAACTGTGTCTCAAAAGTAGTCGTCCCCCCCCCACCACCACCACCACCACTACTCGACTTAAGCCTCTCCTTTATTAGCCCCGCTCCACTCCAGAGAGAAACACGTCGACCTGCTCAAAATGGACGCTACATTTCTCAACGGTTCCTGTTACACAACTTTAGACATGGAGGAACGTGGCTCCTCGCGGCGGCCATCGCCCCGGTCCTCCTGGTCGGCAACCAACGACGACCATCCGCCGCCACTTTTAGACCAGCTTAACATTGTTTGTGGTGATTTAGTAGCACACGGATGGTCTCCCACCGGGGTGGAAATGTACCAAAGTAATGTGTAAAAAAAAAAGCGTGATGGTGGTGGTGGTGGTGGTGGTGGAGTGCAAGGGGAGGGCTTACTTGTTTCTCGCTTAGGCTTGTTATTCTGGGGTGTCTGTCGTGCAGCTGTTTCTTAAGCTCTCCGTCCTACAGTCGAACAAAACATGGTTCAGGAGGGTGAATGATAATAATAAAGGCAACCCGGAGCGATGTGGGGCGACAGCGATGAAACTTTAAAAATGGTACGATGGGATTTTCAGCAAAGTCATGATGAGGGCAAAACCGAGCACCACACGGATGGTGGTGATGATGATGATGGTGGCGATGGTGTTTTAAAACCAAAGCGAGAGATTTATGCTGATAAAGTTTTTCGCACACTCCCCATCCACCGGCAGGTCGTTAGGATGGATCCCTGAAATACAACAATTTACCTGTGGGTCTGGCTTCATCTGTGCAACTAGTTTCTAAACACGAAGAGAGAGGGGGAGAGAGAGAGGGAGAGAGAGGACGAAATGGGGCATTTGCACAAAAAAAAAGTGTCTCAAGTTTAGTAGGTAAGGGAGGAACAAAGCGGCGAGCAGCCAGCAGCGACTCGTTCTCCTCTTCCTCCAGCAGCTCATAAATATTCAGGTCGCGTCCTGATCACAGCCACACAGCACCACTGCATTACCACTCCGGATTCTTGTTGCTCAATAAAAAAAAAGACACCCCCCCCCCCCCCCCCCAAGCCAGGTCGTGCCAAAGTAGTCCAAAAAGTACCCCAATCCGACTCGAAAGTCCTCGCTTATCCTCGCTATCCCCGCTATAAACAGCGAGCATCATACGGGTGTCGCACACTTATTTCTTCGGAGTATTTGCTTCGGTCACGTTTCGCGATTTTTTCTCCCTTCGCCCCTCTCCTCTCCTCTCGCATCGCTCACACAACACCAATAAGGATATAATAACACGACGCTTCGTTTACCTGATGGCATTGGATCTCTACTTTCAGCGCCTCTTGTAGGCCTTGTAGTTCCATGGTCCGACTTCAAAAGCACTTTTCTCCCACTTTCGACGCGATGCGCACGAAGTTTAAGTGAATTAAAGATTTTTTTAAAGCGGCAATAACAATTGAAAGAAGAACTACTCGGGGCTGCAAAAGCAAGTTCTCGCTTCTTTACAGGGTAGGACTCATCACCCACTTTACGCCCGTCGAAAAAAGTGGTCCAAACACAGCGGAAAGAGCCCAGACCTCGGTCAGTTACATCCCAAATACGTCCGAATATCGATACATCCGACCAAATCGTGGCGTGCCGCTTCTTTCGATAATTTCGAGTTGAAAAGGGGGGACTAGATTTTGTCCGAGTCCGCGGCTTGATTTCACTTTGCCTGGAGAAAAGTTGCGCTTCGGCTGTCAATGCTAATTCTAAAGTTCCCGGATGGAGCAGTGAAAGAACAGAACTCTCCCGTCGTCTGTCTCTCTCCCCTCTCTCTCTCTCTCTCTCTCTCTCTCTCTCTCTCTCTCTCTCTCTCACACACACACACACACACACACACACACACACACACACACGCACGCGCGCGCGCGCGCGTACGCTCGGTCATGCGCACTGGGGGCGAGAGAAAACCCATAACATTACATGTAGAACTATTTTAATTTGAGTATTGTTTTTCTCCTGTTATATGCAAATGTTTTACACTGTGTGAACACATGGGCTCCTAATAAGGACTTGTAGTCGTTAGCGGTGAGCCGATGGGGGTTGTAGTGCCTAACATATGTTTGGTCAATCTATTTATATGACCAAAAAGCTTTTCCTGTTGTTTGATGCTGCCTGCAAAAATCAATGAGATAGGGTGTCATGCTGAGGTGACTTGGGCACCCGTTTTCGCTAAACGAAACTAGAGAATTACGTTTCTGCTATATTTAGTGTTTTTCCAAAAAATAATGTTATTAACTTTATTTAAAACCCTATGAAATAAAATAAGAATGCGCCCAAGTTATACTCCGAGTTAGTTATCATGTCAAATAAAGCCCTGAATACAAAAATAAAACATTATTTTATTGTACCTTTTAAAATCCAAATGGTCAATTTGTACATAAGCTTAATCGTTGCTTATAATATAAAACATGCAACTTTTTTATTAACCTACTTCTAAACAATAGTTTCAGAAGCGTTAGGAAGCACTGGATTACATTTTAAACTCCAGTGTCTAGGTGTCACATCTTTATTTACCACATTGGGCGAGATGTGACGATTTGTTTCTCTCTCTCTTTCTCTCTCTCTCTCTCTTTTCTCCAATCTGACACCCCTCACCCTCCTTGTGCACAAGGACTCGCCTCCCCCCTCTCTCTCCCTCCTCTCCCGTACCGCCCTCCTTCGAGGCACACAAGTCAAGACGCAATTGGAGAGTTGTGATGTACGGAGAGCGGAGAGGCGCAAGCAGCCAGCCAATCAGGAGTTGTTAACGCAGACCGACAAAAGCAAGGGAGATGGTAAACGAATCAGTGCCTCGGAGGGAGGGAGGGAGGGAGGGAGGGAGGGAGAGAGAGGGAGGGAGGGCTGGGCATGGACAATATGTATCTGAGTGCACGGGAGTTGAAGAGGAAATGGCATGTGTGTGTGTGTGTGTGTGTGTGTGTGTGTGTGTGTGTGTGTGTGTGTGTGTGTGTGTGTGTGTGTGTGCGCGCGCGCGTGTACGCGCGTGTGTACGCGCGTACGTGTGTGTGTGTGTGTGTGTGTGTGTGTGTGTGTGTGTGTGTTCTATACATATATATATATATACTTGTTTTCCAAACGTTGTGCGAAAAGAGTGAAGCCGGCCTACTTAGCGATAAGCCCACGTTGTAAAACAACAACCTCCCGGAAAAGAAAAAAGTTGAGATTAGGGGAAAAGATGTCGAAGGGAAAGGGGTGTTACATTGTTTTAAAGGCTGTTATAACTTCCAGCGTGATCGCTGAGGCTGAGAACAGAAGGGGTGGGGAGAGATTAGCACCATGGACAGCGGTGGCGCTGTGGTTTCCTGCAGCTCTGCAGAAGCTCTGCATAACAGCCCCACTACGGTGGAGAGAATGAAGTTATTTATTCATGTCAGGGCCAGTTTACTCGCCTTAAGCTCTACCCCATTGGGCATATTAATGCATCATTCAAATCCTCCGGGATTTTAGTACTATGCCACACACACAAAGCACAGCAGCTGGTTAAATTGGGAATCGGTTAAATCGATTTAACTCGCAGACCCGCAAACTTCAATATGGCTGCAGTGCAAACAAGAAGGAAAGAGAAGTCATTTATTTTCTAAAATCGGGGTTTTCTCTTTTTCTATTATTATTTCCACTCCTCAGTCCCCCCTCCCCCATCCGGCACAGGTCGGAGCCTCTGTTGCTACATCAGCTGCTACTTTTCATTTCACGGCTCGGCGGTGAAACTCTTGAACTCCTCGCGTCGAACAACCGAGGAAGTCGCGTTCAATCCCAGCGTGTTGTCGTGAGAGCGTCGCCGGGTGAACGGGACGAGACGGTTGTTAATGCTGTGTGTGTGTGTGTGTGTGTGTGTGTGTGTGTGTGTGTGTGTGTGTGTGTGTGTGTGTGTGTGTGTGTGTGTGTCCGGTTCGGCTGTTGTACCACTAGGTCATTTGAAAAGGGATAGGTGGCGTTAGAGAACAAAGATATTGGGGATGTTTTTCAGAATGAAAAAAAGAAGAATTGGAAACAACCATAGGCCTAGTAGTCCAGTGTTTTTTTGTACTCTGATTTATCAATTTGGGGTGATTTTGACCACCTCAAAGAAAGGTCGGTTGTCTTAACTTGTATGTAGGTCAAGACTCAAAAGCCAACCTTACACCAGAACGCTTTGATTTAGTTGTAGTTACGTATTTCTTATTTTATTCCTTCACTGTCAAAATATTTTTCATAGCATTTATATTCTTGGTGAGTATGGAGGAATTCCTATAGCACTAGATGAATAATTTAAAGAGTATGTGGGCTAATGTTTGAGTCATACAGCAAAGATTCCCTCAGACTTCAAATAGGCCTTTGTGGATAAGGGAGAGAAAGTTGTCATCTGAACTTACATATAAACATATAAACTTACCAAGACCTCAGATACCTAATATTGACTCTTGACAGTGTTATTAAACAATAATAGTTTATTCGCAAAGATGTACGATTATCAACAGTGACAATTCTAGAACTATCTTCAGTTTTAAAAGACTTACCAGGTGTAGGGTAATGTGAAGGCTAGGGGTTTTCAACTCACAAACCAAAGGTTGTGGGTTTCATCCCGAATGTGGGTTGCCATCTGTGAGGCCTTCTTGAGCAAGATTCCCTGACCTCTAGCTGGTCATTAATGACGTGTATCTCAATCCAGTGTAAATGGCTCTAGATAAACGCATGAACTTAATGAGTAGGATAGTCAGTACAATTATTTAAACACCTGTTTGCTCTATCTCTCTTTCAGTGAACCAGTAAGACGTACTTTATGTCTTGAGTTACGCCATCGCAATACACCATACTTCCGAATGATGACTCCGACTTAAATCACAAATTAAACCAGCAGGCACCGGGCTATTTATGTTCCTGATTTACATAATAGTATGCTCACAGACTTGACAGATAAATGACTCATCAACTTCAATAAAAAAAACGATCCTTTGTTCACGTCAAAGGCAGACGGAGAGGACACGGGGAGAATCAAACAGATTTGATATCAGTTGGATGCTATTACTGTAGTTTTAGCCCAGTCCACCCCAGGGCTGGGCCTGTACTGGCCATCTGTCAATCCTGGCACTGGCCAACAGAAAGAAAATACCCTGACAATCTCAGGGTTTAGCCTGTGCACACAAAGCAGGAACGGAAGAGGTTATTTTGAAGGAAATCTGTCATTTAAATGAAACACAGACAGGAAGTTAGTCAAACATGTAATGCACCAGTAAAACACTGTTTTTGTTCTTGTGGTGTAATTGTTTAAATTTGGATGTGAAAGTAATTTGCCTGACACAAAAGCCAGAGATAAGCTAGCAGCTATCAATTGTCACACACAAGGCACTTAACTCTCCTAACATTTATTTTCTCACGTACTATGTGTGATATTAAGGCGTTCACACTGCATTTACTGGAGACTATATTTTTTCGACAGAAAGGTTATGCTATGCTATGAATAACTTTGAAGCCCTTCTGTGTTTAACTACCACTGTTTCCGGGCAACGCAGAATAAGAAAATCAATGTGCAGCATTGGTGGTGGGTTTAACTTCCATAAATGAATTGCAATCATCAACGGAAACACAATTCCACCGTGTGCCATAAACAACATTGGTTAACACAGTTCATGTTGCCACATCATTGAATCTAGTAAAGTAATTCAATCATCTGGAAAATGTAAATAGCTTCCATAATCATTTGGTAGTTGTTTATCTGACGATAACACTCTATGTAGTGTACTTTCATTTCCAGGGCATAATAGTAAAGACCCATGGCTGACCAATACATTCAATTGTGGTATTTTTATTTCCTTACATTTCTATTAATAGAATCGGGATACTTACTTGTTTTTTTTGCCTCACCTTAATAGTGTTTTTTTAGGTCTGTCTCCTTATTTTAACTATATTGTCATACAAACAATCATCTAAACTAAGCTAAACATGTCCTGATAGAGAAGATACTACAGGTTACTATTATTATTGTCACGACCCCACTGATATATTCGAACCGGCTCTCTGTCTAGGCAGGAGTCGAGACACATAAGTGGTAAAAACCACAGCTGGCAGGAAACTAGCTTCTGGCCACGTGAGCAGTGACTCACCTGGGTTCCTGGCGAGCTCTGGTCCTTCTCACTGGTTGAGGGATAGAGCAAGTGTCTGGGGTAAACGGTAGCCTAGTCCCGTTTGGTTATGGTTTGACATATAACATAGACGAACACTTAACAAACATACACGACAACGGGGCGGTCACGTTCCCCCTTTAGGAACCCATAATCCTGGTGCTGTCCTAACCATCCCTCAGGTGACCAGTATCAAGGCCAATCAAGGGAGCCACCCCCCACAGTTACCATGACAACCAGTTACCCACCAGCTTAACATTACCCAACAGTAGGATCGTGACATTATGGATATATATATATATATATATATATATATATATACACACACACTATTGTATTATCTATTGACTATGAGAACAATTAAAGATTTATGAGACAATTAGACCTTTTCCCATCAGCATTTGAAAGCACACTTTCACTTTCTCTTCCAGGGACCTCATAACGACATTGAGGCAATGTCATTAGGAAGCCCCACTGTGCCCACGCGTGAAGGACTCAAACACCCTTTGTCATTAGCTCAAAGATAAACACGAGTTCAACCCCAACGGAATTTCCCGACAACAAAGACCAAACAAACATCTAGGGGTCTCCCACAGCAAGGTCAAGAGTTGATTGGGTGAGTAACTCTGTCTTTTCCTGGAACAGAACAGGGATCTGTCACTAGTGTTCTGCCGTTACAGAGCGAATCATCTGTTGGGAACAGCCCACAGGGCCTCAGTGTCAGTGCTTAACATCTATATCCCTCTCTCCTATACGCACCCCAGGGCTTCATTGCGAGCACACGTTTACACAAACCCAGTAAGACAGAGCGGGATGAAAGGTGAGGTATTTTTTGTTTAATACAGCCCTAAAGGCACACTGTGTCTTTCTTTTTTGGGGGTTTTTAATTTAATAAATGGGGATTTGCACAGAAAATGTAATCTCAACGTGCTTGCTCGTGAAAAGTTTATCCTTATAGGCTGTGTGTTATTATATATGGTTGCCTTGAAGGGCAATCCTATACCACCGTAAATGTGCCTTTACATCTTTGGCCCGATCTCCCTCTTCCTCCACTCTCCCTTTTGCTAAGTTTCCATTTTCATAATTGATTCGAGGAGGACGCTTTGTCCAACTTTATATCTCCGGTCATCTTCTTCCCCTCCCTGTAAAATGATGAAAGCCACCTGCTCATTGCTGCCTTGCTTCCTCCCTCGTGCCTTTGTTCCCAGCAACCTTGCTGCTCTGACAGCCATTGTTTCCAGGACTTGCCTCGCTGGTCCGGTTTACGTACCGTTGCATCACTGCCTGGCGCGGCGTACGGCGTAATATTCAAACCTTTTTCACTTTTCAGGGGAGAATTTTTGACAGTTAATTCCGCGGTTCAATAGGAAGACATTGAAGGTGAAAAAAAAGGAAAGTGGGAGAAGTTTTAGAAAATGTCACTTTTACTGAGAGGAGAAGGCAGACATGAAAAGACACATGAAGGCATCAGAGGAGTCTGGGTTTATTTATTCAGAGCACGAGAGATTTGATAGGCCTAACTGGTTGTTATTATTATTATTATTGGTAGTGGTATTAGGACTTGTATTATTGCACTTTTGCACTGAAAGCATGGCTCATTCTTTCATGCTTTTTCCCTTAATAATATTTTATTAATCTAACCCTTCTTTTCAATATATATAATGAAAGCCATTTATATGCATTAGAATATAGGACTAGAATCTAGTAGCATGTAAGCTATGCACAGTGTCAAAGCAAAGTCAAAGAAAATCCACATTAACTCTCAAAGACAAACACTGGGAAAGGTTTGAACGTGCAACCCTTCAGTTGTCAGACACATCTACTCCGACTGCAGAGCTAAGCTACTGCCGTGCCAAAATGCCTCACGGAAAAAATAGTATGTTTTTTCGTTGTCAGACCTTTAGGCTATATTCTATATAATCCTTTCTAGACTTCGGATTGAATTAATAAAACACACAACCTTAACCTTATGAGGATATTTTTAAACAATAAACCAGTACAACCTCGTTCTCTATCATAATTCAACACTGTAATTCAAACATCACAGCCACACTGCACAGCAGGACCGCTTTGTGATGTATGGTACAGAAGTGGTCCAAACCGAACCCGACATGTCAACATCATGTCAAAGTGGCTCTGACAGTTCAATGTGGCCCAATATCTAGAGATACATTATATATCACTGGAGTAGTGCAATGACATTTTGATTTGTTCCTCCCAAACTGACAGTTGGCAGCTCGATTGCTACAGAGGCCAAGCACATATCCTTCACCGCGTACGAAAAGATACACTGACATTTGTAAAGACGTGTCTTTGGGCTTGCAAGAGAGCTTGACATAAATGTCAGCAAAGTGCATAAAAAAAAAAAAATGCATTTTAAGAGCGAGAGGATGGTAGGGAGGGAGAGCCCTTTTCCTGGGGAAATCAATAATTTGATATTTGAAACATGTGAACTGTGACTTTGAAACAGATTCCTCATTTCCATTGCCTGCCACGAAATGAAGCGTTTTATAGTTTCCTCAACGAGTAGTTTGCCCCGACTGCTATTCTCCAAATCAGCCAGATGAGTTCATGTTTGGAATAGATAGATGTAATTGATGCAAATTGATGATCTACATAGAAAATAATATGAGGTGTTCCTTATGCTAATCCCCTATCCTAACAGATGTGTCTCCAAGGTTATGCTCATTGCCACTTTAAAGACACAACATTCTTAATATCAAAGGTCAACGGATAGTTTGAAGTAATTCAACAGAGCTGTAATCATGTTAATGCCAAAGGCAAAGTGTGAGTCCTTACTTGGATTCACCATTAGTTTAATTAATAGTTGCCTTGCCAAGCCACTGACCCACACTCTGATTCACTCGTTCTAGAGGATGAGGAAGACAACATTTCTGGCATTAAAACGGAATAATCATCTCCTCAGAAGCACTGTTTAGAAAATGCTAAACATAACACTAGCTATTTTGTGCTTTACTGATCCGTTTATATCATTCATTATTATAAAACATGTACTAATGAATGACACACAACGTGCTCATCAACATCCCATTCATCCTAACAAGGTGTTCACATCATGCAACACTATTGTGTCTGAATACGCAATCATCCGTCGCAAAACAGACAAGTGACAAGACCAGACTGTTAACAAGAGAAACAAATTCCTTCACTTTTGCATGCGCCTCGCTGCAATCACTACTGTGGAGAAAACCACTGTAACTAAGCACTGTGCAGTGCAGCACAGCAGCCACCCTGGTGTCCTAGCACTGGCCCAGGCGGTAACCTTTTCTTCGGCTCCCGTAGACCGCGGGCCACGCAGGAGGAACGGCTCACAGATCTGTGTGTGTGTGTGTGTGTGTGTGTGTGTGTGTGTGTGTGCTGCAGTGTGTGCATAGTGGCAGAGGGGGGAGCAGCAGAAGCCATTGTGTGTGTGTGTGTGCGAGAGCGAAATGGGAAAAGGATTGGCTGAGCGAACACGCAGAGAATACGTAATGAGGTGCAGACAGGGGGAAGTTCACCGGAAAGGTTACACCAGATATATTGAATGAAACCTCAGCGGTTAATCCCGCCCGTGTCTCACACTCCAGGGTGTTTGGTCCGGAATCTTTTTGTTTTGGTTTAGTTTTGTTCTGTTTTTATTTAAAAAAAATGTTCTTTTCAGATCCA
>NC_140292.1:373742-396691 GCF_964030765.1 Micromesistius poutassou
GCGCCGGCTGCATCCGAGGCAGAGCAGGTGCACGGTTTTGCAGTGATCACCGACGTCCGACGTCACCTCTCCGTCGTTCCCGTGATCAATACTTCATCAACGCTCACACGGAATACACAAGCTTTGATTCTCCTTACAACCTTGAAGTGTGATTCTCCGCCGGACCCCCCGCTGTGCTCGGCCCAGGCCTGAGGAGCCTCAGCCTCCCATTGGCTGCCGAGACAGACTTCACAGAGTGAACCGACGGAGAGGCCCGGCTCCTGTAGAGAGCGGTCGGTCGGGCCCCCTCCTCCCCCTCCTCCCCCTCCCCCCCTGCCCCCCCCCCCCCCCCCTTCATCTTAGCCCTGACCCACTGTAATGCTCTGAGCCCAGCGGGCTGCGCCAGACCTTCTTTTGTCCAGCGCGTCCCTGGAACATTCTGGAACTTGGCCACTTTATGATTTACAATTCTGGAACTTAGCCATTTTATTCTTTACAATTCACACTGTATACTTTACTTTCTTATAATTTATAATTCATACCGTCTATTTTGTTTGCTCTATTTGTTGTTGTTTGTTCCGTTTGTCTTGTCTCCTCCTTACTTTAGCGTTTTCCCTCAGCGTCTACTTTTGTTTGTATTAGTACTTTGTATTTTTATTGTATTCTATTTATTTTGATCCTGTGTTTTTCTACTGCGGCTGGGCTATTGCAACAAACTTCTCCTACAGAGTCTATTCGTAGTCTTGTTGTGACGAACGTGAGCAGTTTAAAAAAAAGATGAGAACAAAAAACGTCAGGCTTTTGTCAAACGCCGCTAACGTGCGTGGTACGACTCTTAGACTACTTCAGGAGAAGCGCTTCGTAGCGCTTATCTTTTTTTTGTATTCTTGAGAACCTACATCCGGTCGGCCCTTTTAAGTGTTCTGCATGGCGGGTCCCTTCCCTACATACATGATACAGGTTTCCCTCTTTTCCGATGCCAAGAGTTTTTCCATTTTTTCCCTGGCCAGCTGGTCAGGGGTCTCATGCTAGCGAGCGCGAGGGCCCCTAGCTCTCTTCCCACTTTCTCCCGCACCTGTTCCTGTTTGGCAA
This sequence comes from Micromesistius poutassou, assembly GCF_964030765.1. NCBI lineage: Eukaryota > Metazoa > Chordata > Actinopteri > Gadiformes > Gadidae > Micromesistius > Micromesistius poutassou. The sequence goes on from NC_140292.1 coordinate 374,814, forward strand.
GGCGGTCTTGAGGATCCTGCGAGTCTGGAGAACAGCCATCTGCTCTCCAGAACTGCTGCGTTTTTTTCTTCTTTTTTTTTTACCCACAATCCCCAGAGCTCTTGCATGCATCCCCATTTATAACAAGCTCTGAGGCCCAGTGGCGACTGAAATCCAGTAAGGGCCGTAATGGATTGGCACGCTGGCTTATCTGAAATTGACTATAGCTAAAGGGAGTGTCTTTGTACTGTAGGGGGGGGGCCTGCGAGGACGACCACCGACAGGCCCGATCAAAGCAACGAGTGAATGCATGCATATAAGGGGACTGTTTACAATGACCTGCATCTGACATCCTGAAGTGTATTGATTCAAGCCATTGACCTTGTTTATTTGACATCATTTTTCCTGTTAACGGTGGAGCAAACATATTTGACTTATCTAAGTGACATACATATATATATATATATATAATATATATAAATAGAAAAAGGGTGACTGAGTTTAAGGGAGAGAGAGCGAGAGAGAGAGAAAGATGAAGAGAGAGACACATGCACACACACACACTCTCTAAATTGTCGTGGAAAACCACAAGTAAAAAGTTACTATGCGTATGTATATACTTTATGCAGTTAGTTACCACACGTACATCATCTGATTATTCAAAGTGCGAATATGGCTGTTATAAAACGTCCTGCTATGACTGACTGTAGTCATCACACAGCCACGGCTGTGACGCGATCATTCGACTACATATCCCATAGGCCCCCAGCCTGCCCGACGCAGTGCGCATGACCGAAGAGGCGGAGCGCCAGCGCGTAAAATCGCGGATATCCCGTTCTGTAAAATGGCGGCGTGACAGAGGCTTGTTTAAAATTTTAGTTTGAAACAACGTCGTCACAGTCTCCGCCAGGGGAGTGTCTGGACCTGCCTCACATTTAAGACACAATAACAGGAATTTAAAATTCCCGAAAGGGTATGTTTTTTTTTCACTTTCTTTTAATCCAAAAACAAATAACCGCTGCACCGCTTGACGCACGATAGCTTTAGGATGTTAGCGGCGTGTGTGCGTGTGTGTGAGAGTGTGTGTGTGTGTGTGTGTGTGTGTGAGTGGGCCAAGTTTTTTTTTTGGGAGGAGGAGGGGGGGCCTTTCACATAAGTATCGTTGAATTTCCCAGAAAATCACGTTATCTAACACACCGCCGGTAGTGTTCAGCGGACAGTGTCTGTCGACGCCCTGTCCGACCAGCAGCCGAACGCCGCTCCGCAGCGGAGACCTCCCGCGGCGTGTGCGTGTGTGTGTGTGTGTGTGCGGCGGTGACCCGGTTGCTAACCCGGCTAGCGGGTTAGCAGCGCGTTGCACGTTGTTGTCTTGTCGCCTCTATGACACCATTCAAGTCCTTGGAAACACACACACACACACACACTTACGTGGGGGGGTGACTAGACGCGCGTCATGGTGTTAATTTGACGGATCTTTTAAATGAAGGAGAGAACGCTTAGTTGGAAGTAACCTAACGAGCGGTGCCGAGGTTGTGTCTCGTGCGCATGCGCACACATGCGCCGCGGAGTCGGGCCAACGTGAACCTGAAAGGGTTGAGTTTGGCCTCGCCATGAGGGACAGATGCAGTGAAAGGGTTATACTGTGGCGCTTTCTTTTGCAACACAACATTTGATTTCCCCCCCTTCATGAGAAAACACCATGAACCCCATTGCTATGGGTTCTGCTGTGACTTTGTGTAGATGAGGCCTCCTGCACTGTGTGGAACATCAGTTATACTGTACGTCGACTTAACTTGTCTCATAAGTGCAGACTTGATAATCATATGATGTGGATAGGTAGTAATAGTATCGATATCAATGAAGTGTCACTTCCTCTACCTTGGGGATGCCTTCAGGTAGACTGAGAATCCAACCCAGTACATTTGTGCCCTGGCTAGTACTATAATATACTTCCCTAGATCTAAATTATGTATTTCAAAGGTTTGTTTATTTACACGTGGGCTCCCCTGTCATTGTGTAGTGAAGAAGGAAGTGGAACTACTAGGAAGTGTCATTTCCTAGTAGTAGGTAACTCGTCCAATGTAAACTTATGTTGAATTGGAAAGTTAACGGCATGCTTCACCACCTTGCTCCGCAGACCAGGTGTGATGGCCAAGCGAATCGCTGATAAGGAGTTGACCGACAGGAACTGGGATCAGGAGGAGGAAGGCGAGGAGGTGAGTGAACGCACCTGATGCGTCCTAATAATAAGGCGGCGCGAATCATCTCATTACTTGGTGTACATGCAATACAAACACTGACACTTTCATTGTAGAAGTGTACTTGTGTCATTTGTTCACATTTTTAAGTAACATTAGAGATGCTTTCCACATCTTGAGGAAAATGACTGTGGACTCCATTGTATTAGTTGTTTATGCATATTGATTTTATTAATTGCCTGGTTACCAAAGTATTTAGGTGTAGACAAAGATGTGTAGACTACTAGTCTCATGTACATGTTTAGCCTGCATCTAAATGCATCCATCCATCCATACTTTCTAGATAATATATGGATTGTATATAATAATGGGTTGTAGTGAATTCATTTCTTCCAAATTATAAAATGTAGGTTATGACTGCAATAACATACATACAAGTATAAGGGGTTGAAGAATATTGTTCATTACCTGCAACACTAGGAGCATTTAATCATCACCAGCAGCATTTAACCATCAGTAACAACCCTAGGAGCATTTAACCATCACTAGTAGCACCTGACCATCACTAGCATTGACCCATCACTAGCTGCACTGGGAGCATTTAACCATCACTAGTGGCATTATACCATCACCCCTAGGAGCATTTACCTAAGAGCAGCCACAGTGCAGGGCCTAATCACACACCTACCTACCTACCTACTGTCACAAACCGGGTCAGGTAGTGGCAAAATAAAGGGAGTCCACACATGAAATAAACAAAAACTAATTTATTAGTAACTCATTTTTACTGGTTAAAGTAAACATAAATAATTATACTTAAACAGAAGAAATTATACTTAAGTCCACATGGCGGGTGGAAGCCTGAGCCCAAAGCTCAGCCTAGAAGCAGCAAAGAGAGCCTGAACACATGGCTACCCAGCCCTTAAATCTCTGGATCCCTATACCCCCACAGGTGCGGCAAATTGGCCTGACGCCCTGTCTCACTCTCCACCCAGGGAAGTCCCACAACCAATAGGCAGAGAGAGGGGCAGGGCGTCACACTACCTACCTCTCTGTCTGTCTGGGGGTTCGAACCCAAGACCTTCTTGCTGTGAGGCAACTGTGCTAACCATTGGGTTGCTGTCAATGCTAGCTCTAATGTCTCTTGTGTCCAACAGGCGGGGACCTTTTCCATCGCCAGTGTTGATGTGCTGAAGAACCGACCAATCAAGAAGGCCAAGCGTAGGAATATCGGCGAGGTAACATCCTTCGTTCACATGTCACGTGTCATCTCAAGGGGATTATCCTTGGTATACTACTACATAGTATAGTATGCTAGTATACCAATATACTAAGGTCAGTCCCCTTGAGATGCAGAATCGAGTTCTTAAGACAAAACATGGAAGTTAACAGACCTTTACACGACATAAAACAATCTACATGTTAACGTCAAGGACATACACATAAAGGCTCTCCCATCGTCCCACACCACGCCTACTACATCTGTTATGTAAGTGTGGCATCTATCCACAAAAGGAAGGAGAAATGAAATGAAAGAACACACCAAATAACATGTCAGAGTACTGAGGCTACTTATAAACTAAAAGTGAAGGTATATACAGTCAAGAACAAGAAGATTTAAGGTGGTCAACAAAAAAGTCTTGAAGTCACGACCAGAACTAATCCATCTGAATGAATCCGGTCAATTAATCCAGTCTGATGGTGCTTTAAGCTTGGAACCACGTCTTCCAATTTCTAGGGACCGTATAAAAGGTTGTTGAGTGTGTCTAAGTGAATATGATGATCTACATGGAACTAAAAGCTGTTCTTTGTAAGTATAAGGGATAGTTAAGGTAGATGCATCTGAAAACAAAGAGCCACCTTTAGAAATGTCTCCCAGAGTTAAGTGGCAGCCAGTTGAGTTGAGTTCGTACATGAAAAAACAATGCGTGCAGTGAGGACTCCTCAGAAATCGACACACATTTTATGGGAAGCTATGGTTGAAGGATGATGTGTTTCAGGGGTGTTGTATAATATCACCACAATCAATATTGGGATATAAACGTTGTTGGGCAACTCGTTTTTTTTTTTTTGCAATTGAGTCATTCGTACATTATTTTATCCTCCCCAGCGAATTCAGATGCAACTAATTAATGGGAAGATTGAGGTTAGGGTCTTGCTCAAGGATGCCTACAGGTAGACTGAGAATCCAACCCAGTACAGTTTTACCCTAACTACTGCACTACCTGCCCTAGATCTTACTTGAATGAAATTCATGTTTGTTTTTTTACACAGTAGGAGATGAGCAAATCATTGTGTAGCAGACTAGCTAGCTTCCATTTGTAATGAATGTTAATGAGACCAGGTTTATATTAATATTTAAATAAGTGAGCTTTTTCATGATGAAGGACTTTAATTTTCAAACGTGACTGACTTTAAAATTCTGATCATCGATCTGAAGCATCAAAACGTAAGCGTATAATGTTAGCATAATGATGGAAATGATTATTTTAGGTGCATCGTAAATTCCCTTTCTTGAAGACCAAGGCTCTGAAAATAATCAATTAATTCTTGGCAGAATTAAATCCCTTTTTTTTCCCCAAAGAGTCAAACCACCACCCCCCCCGGGTGAGTCCTGAGTGGCAGTACTGACGTGCTGGTGTGTTCTCGTTGTTCCAGAGCGACAACCCCGGGGCATTCAAAGGCTTTAAGGGCTTCTCCCTGATGTCCTCGGGGTCCAGCGCCGGCCCCACCACCGGGTTCTCCGGCTTTGGGAACGGCGGCGCGGGCTTCAAGGGTCTGGCGGGGCTGTCCAATGGCAGCACGCCGTTCGGGGGCTTCTCGTCCCCAGCGACAACCGCCCCCGGTGAGTTTGCAGAGCGCTCTCTCTCTGTGTGTGTGTGTGTGTGTGTGTGTGTGTGTGTGTGTGTGTGTGTGTGTGTGTGTGTGTGTGTGTGTGTGTGTGTGTGTGTGTGTGTGTGTGTGTGTGTGTGTGTGTGTGTGTGTGTGTGTGTGTGTGCGCGCGTCAGCCACTTGGCTTTGCATTGTATCAAGTATAATGCCAGTTAATCTACAGAACAACATAATTGTTCAAAATAATATAGGCCGTTCGGTGGACAATTTTTGCGTGAAGGCGGAGCCGCGAGGCTGTGAGTGGCTCCTTGCTTCACGCGGGTGGTGGCACCTCCAGTGGGAGTTGATTGCCTAACGCTGACTGTGTTAATGCCCTGCTCCGGCGTGTGATCTGTGTGGGTGTGAGTGAGCACTCGGTGCGGTTTCCTGCGTTCTGTTACTCGTACAGGGCCAGGGCGAATTGAGGATGCAGGGGGTGTATATATATTTGGATCTTAAATCGGTTCACTTGCTGTTTTGTCTGTCGAGTGTTTGTTTTTGCTAGCACCTGTATTTAGACCAGAGGTCTGTCCATACTGGCGTTGCATATTGCTACATTAAGTATTCAAAATCCACCAAAAAAAAAAGCCTTTGTTGCGACAACGAATGTGTTACGCCCGGAGGGAATTTAAATTTCGGCAAATCTGGACAAACTGCATGTCCTTGCTGTACTAGTACCGTCACAGGGAAGGTAATTCATCACTATCTCTGCCCGGCTGCAGGAGGGACGGTGGGGGGGAAAGGCGTATCATTGAGTAACCTTTTGTCTGCGCGCTCGCCGTCCAGTGAAGATATGTAATCGAGTTGAAGAGCTGTGTGTGTGTGTGTGTGTGTGTGTGTGTGTGTGTGTGTGTGTGTGTGTGTGTGTGTGTGTGTGTGTGTGTGTGTGTGTGTGTGTGTGTGTGTGTGTGTGTGTGTGTGTGTGTGTGTGTGGTGCCATTTCATGACATTGTACCCGGAGGGCGCGTGGAGAGGAGCTGCAGCAGCACTTGCAGCCCGGGATCTCCTCCTAGCTGTCTCTGTGTGTGTGGGAGGAGGAGGAAAGGAGGTTGCGGGGGTGGGGTGTCCTGTTTTTTTTTTTTTTTTTCTCGGATGCAGACCCCTTTTAAGCAAACCCCTCCCCCAGTCCCCTGAAATGTGCGCTCTCTCTCTCTCTCTCTCTCTCTCTCTCTCTCCCCCCCCGGGGGTATATCTGGTCGAGAGGAACGCTGCCTGGCTAACGCTTCCTTGAATCTCCCTCCTCCTCCTCCTCCCACCTCCCCTCTGTTCCCTCTCAGGTTTAACATTCAACGGCCCCGCCTCCTCCTCCTCCTCCTCCTCCTCCTCCTCCTCCAGCGCCGGTGACATCACCACCAATGGCTCCGCCCCCAGCTCCACCACTCAGAGCCCCGGCGCTCTCGGCGGCGGCGGCATTAGCAGTGGCGGAGGCGGCAGCGTTGCCGTCGGTAACAACAAGGAGTACAGCCGGCAGCTGACGGCGCTCAACTGCTCCGTGCGCGACTGGATCGTCAAGCACGTCAACGGCAACCCGCTGTGCGACCTCAACCCCATCTTCCGGGACTACGAGCAGCACCTGGCCAGCATCGAGAGGAAGTACGGTGCCACAGCAGCAGCAGCAGCAGCAGCAGCTGCCGCGGCCACCACCGCCACCACCACCACCACCGCCGCCGACGGGGGTTCCCATGGCAACGCGCCAGGAGGAGAGAAGCAGGCAGGGGGTGCACTGCCAGCCTCCACTTCTTCTTCTTCTTCTTCCTCCTCCTCCTCGGCCACGTTGTCATCGTCGTCGTCGTTGTCAGTGGCAACGGCGGCGACGGCGGCCGTGCCCTCCTTCTCCTCGCCCGCGGCCGGCGCCCCGGTGAAGACGCCGGCGTCTTTGTTCTCCTTCGGCAGGGACGCCGCGGACAAGAGCGGCGGCAGCGGCGGCAGCCCGGCCGGCGCGGCGCCCATCCCCGCCGGCGTGACGTTTAACTTCGGCCAGAAGCTGGACAGCGCGGCCCTGGGGCCGTTGGCGTTGGGTGGTGGCGGCGGCGCCGGTGCCCCCCCCAGCTTCTCCTTCTCCTCCGCCCCGGGCCAGGGCGCCCTGTTCGGCGGGGCGGGCTCCACCACGTCGGCTGCACCCTTCTCGTTCGGCGGGGTTAAGGCAGAGGCTGCCCAGCCCACCACCACAGGTACAGCAGCGGCAGTGGCAGTGACAGTGGCAGCGTGCTCCCTGGACTGGGTTAACCTCGCTCTGCCTGTGGTTATGTTGGGGGGGGGGGGGGGGGGGCAGGGTGGGGGGGGGGGGGAGCGTTTAAAAGGGGAGAGCACAGCACAGAGCGAGGGCTGTTGTAGCTCTACGTTCCCTCTGTGGGATCTCTGGGTTCCAGGATGTTTTTATAGACGATGGGGAGCCTCTGATGTGGTTTAATAGGATTACTCGGTTTGAAATTGTAAATATCAGTGATGGATCCTATAGAAATGTGACTTCAAAAGCCTAACAATCTGGGCTTATTTTGGGTCAACTATTGAGAGTGGATGCTCTTTTTTTTTTTTTTTTTTTAGTTCTGACGGCAGCGTTATTAACAGGACATGTAACCCCGCCGTGCGTCTGTCATCACCGCCCCTCCCCGGGGGCGATTAATCACTAGAGTTCATCACGTAATGCATGGCAGCGCAGGGTCCCGGCAGACGTGTGAGCGGCCGCTGCTGTTTTGTCTCCTTCCTGCAGATGAGAACGGCGAGGAGGAGTCGGACGAGCCCCCCAAAGTGGAGGTCCGGGAGATCAAGGAGAAGGACGCCTTCTACTCCCAGAGGTAGGCGTCTCCTGTCCGCGCGCCGGGAACGCGTCCCGGTGTCTGTCTGGGGAAAACGTTAAGACAGACAGACGGACGGACCATAGGCGGGTGTCATACAAACATATGTGTCTGTGTGTGTATGGGAATCTGGACTGTGGTGACAGCGTGAGCTTGTGATTTTTAGGGTAGCGTTGGGGTCACATCCGTTGGTGTGATGGAGCCGTGCAGAAGAGGCTTCTTGTTGTTGTTGTTCCAAGTCCACGTATTGAAGCGGTGTCATGGGCGCCTGCACAGGGATGGGGTCACCCTGTGCTGTCTTTACTGGGCTCACGTAGCCTGGCCAGCGCCAGACCAAGCTCCCATCGTAGATCATGCACGTTGGTCTGGGGAGGCTGCTGTCATGTTCTTCAGCACAAGAGGCGTGATCAACAGGCCATCAGTTCAAACGACTGATGTACGCTATTGGCCGCCTGCCGTCGCTTCCCTGTCGTCATTGTGTTAAACCGGCCAATGGCGCGCCAGGGGGGGAAAAGCCAGCTTGGTTGATTGGCTCCCCGCAAAAGCGTATCGGAAGCAGAAAGAAATGTATTGCTCCTCTCCAGACCCTTCTGCAGGGCGAGCTCAAACCGCTGGCAGAACGGGCTGGGGGGGGGTACCCAGTCTAGGGGTCATGCTCTCTGGAGCAGCAGTGACCTCTTGGATTGGCTTTAGTACTCGTCGTAAACGAGGCCGGGCCTCATTGGTCGACCAATCAGGTTTGTGTCGTCATGGGGGCGAACCCCCCCGAGGTGCTGCTCATAGCACTCGTCATAAGTCTGGGCACACTGTGGGCCAATGTGTGTCGATTCACCAGGTCTGTGTTCCAAACCGTCCCCTATCACGGATATAGTGCACTATATATGGCGCTCGCCATTTTGTAGTGGTGTTCGAATTCTCAGTGGTTAGTTTCATTCACTATATAGTGGACAATAAAATACTTCAAAATTTGAGTGAACATACGACGTTCCCTACATGTTAACTCCCGTATACCACAAGGCAATGCGGTCGTGTATTTATTTACTGACGCAAATGACGTTTAGAGATGTTCAGCGTAGTGTCCGAATTCTCGTTTGTTCGTTCCCTATGTAGTTCACTAGATCATAAACAATACAGGGACTCACTCCCTTACAGGGACGTGAGTGAGTGGATAGGGAACGATTTCGAACACGGCTCATGTGTGTTGATTCACCAGGTCTGTGGTGTGTGTGTGTGTGTGTGTTAAGGGAGCAGATCAGGGATTAGTGTAGTGACCAAACACCTGTGTGTTACATTTACATTCAGGGAGATTAGCAGACGCTTTTATCCAAAGCGACTTAACAAGTGCACTACAACTCACGAGTGAATTTGTCAGTAGAGCGAGAAACCACATTATATCGCCGTCTGTTGATGTGTGTGGCCGTTGAGGAACCAAGCCTAAGAATTGCACACACTTTTGTACATAATTCTGATTGTACAGTAAGGATGTTCCTAGAAATTAGTGAGCTTTGAGAACCCTCCGGTCTCCCCCGCGCACACGTGATCAGGCTGTGCTCCGGCGTCTGAGGAGGCCCTGTGGACGATCTAACGCTGAACCCTCCGCAGGTGTAAGCTGTTCTACAAGAAGGACGCCGAGTTCAAGGAGAAGGGCGTGGGCACGCTCCACCTGAAGCCCACAGCAGAGGGACGCACCCAGCTGGTCATCCGCGCAGACACAAACCTGGGTGAGTTTTCTCTCTCTCCCTCTTCCTCTCTCTCTGTCTCTGTCTCTCTCTGTGTCGCTCTGTCTCTGTGTGTGTCTCTGTCTCTGTGTGTCTCTGTCTCTGTGTGTCTCTGTCTCTGTGTGTCTCTCTAGTTGTGTCTCTCTGTCTCTGTGTGTGTGTGTGTGTGTGTGTGTGTGTGTGTGTGTGTGTGTGTGTGTGTGTGTGTGTGTGTGTGTGTGTGTGTGTGTGTGTGTGTGTGTGTGTGTGTGTGTGTGTGTGTGTGTGTGTGTGTGATTATCAAGGCAGCCTAACGTGAGTGATGTGAACGTTGCATGTTAGTTATGTAACGTGGTCCTGGTCATCAGAAAGGAACCATTGGGTGGCTGGGCTATATACATGATGATGGGGGAAGCTGAGGTGATGAGTAATGCATGGATCTTCTGTCAGCCTGTATGTCTGTCCTGGCTATACAAGGCCTTGAATTGGACTGGGAAGAACTCTGATAGAAATCCAATAGAATTAAATATTAGAAGAAAGTGAGGATCTTAAATGTGGTGTTAAAATGGCCCAGATTTTAGTTTCTTACAGGGAGTATAATTGAGCAATTTAATACCACAGCAGACCTGTAGCTCGTTATATTTTGCCGGGTGGTGTGATTTGGTGTAATTTTAATATTCCAACAGTACTAAGGCAACCATTTTCTACTCTACTATTTTTTGGTTAATTTATCCAAGGCGTTCTTTAACGATGGAATTTAATGGGCAAGAAAGTTCAGATTTGCTGACGGCGCACTGAATCGAATCGGGGGGCGGGGCTTGGCTCTGATTGGACGGTGCCGAGGTCCAACAAGGTCGCAGGACCCACAGGCCACAAATAGACAGACTGGATCCAATCAGTGCCCGGGGGCCCCTGAGCAAGCAGGGCGGCCTGGCATGGCTGTTAACACGGTGGACCGCACCCCTCTTATTTCGGTCTGGCCATGTGGTCTTATGACCACATCCAGCCGATTGGCCAGTTCAGTGGCTGTGTCGTCCGGTATACGTTCTCATTGGTTACCAGGTAACAGAGCCCGCCCACCAGCCAATGGTGGGCCGATCGATTGGACTATTTTTGGTGTAAATGCAGGGTGTTAAGTATTAAAACCACTAGTTAGACATTCAATTCAGAGGTCATTTACCAATGTGTGTCTGTCTGTCTGTCTGTCTGTCTGTCTGCGGGCGGGCCTTGAGGAGCTGATCCCGTTGGGGGGGGGGGGGGGGGGCTGAGATGTATTAACAGCTGGTCGTACATCATCTTCAGGCCGGGCCACCGCTCGCTCCTTAAACGACTCTCTGAGCGCACTAAAGGAGACGAGTCTCTAGCATAGGAGAGGCTGGTCTGTCTGTCTGTCATAGAAGAGGCTACTCTGTCTGTCTGTCTGTCTGTCTGTCTGTCATAGGAGAGGCTGGTCTGTCTGTCTGTCTGTCTGTCTGTCTGTCTGTCGTAGGAGAGGCTGGTCTGTCTGTCTGTCATAGAAGAGGCTACTCTGTCTGTCTGTCTGTCATAGGAGAGGCTGGTCTGTCTGTCTGTCGTAGGAGAGGCTACCCTGTCTGTCTGTCTGTCTGTCATAGGAGAGGCTGGTCTGTCTGTCTGTCTGTCTGTCATAGAAGAGGCTACCCTGTCTGTCTGTCTGTCTGTCGTAGGAGAGGCTGGTCTGTCTGTCGTAGGAGAGGCTGGTCTGTCTGTCGTCTGTCTGTCTGTCTGTCTGTCTGTCATAGAAGAGGCTACTCTGTCTGTCTGTCTGTCGTAGGAGAGGCTGGTCTGTCTGTCGTAGGAGAGGCTGGTCTGTCTGTCTGTCTGTCTGTCTGTCTGTCGTAGGAGAGGCTGGTCTGTCTGTCGTCTGTCTGTCTGTCTGTCTGTCTGTCATAGAAGAGGCTACTCTGTCTGTCTGTCTGTCGTAGGAGAGGCTGGTCTGTCTGTCGTAGGAGAGGCTACCCTGTCTGTCTGTCTGTCTGTCATAGGAGAGGCTGGTCTGTCTGTCTGTCTGTCTGTCATAGAAGAGGCTACCCTGTCTGTCTGTCTGTCTGTCTGTCATAGGAGAGGCTGGTCTGTCTGTCTGTCGTAGGAGAGGCTGGTCTGTCTGTCTGTCTGTCTGTCATAGGAGAGGCTGGTCTGTCTGTCGTAGGAGAGGCTGGTCTGTCTGTCTGTCTGTCTGTCTGTCGTAGGAGAGGCTGGTCTGTCTGTCTGTCGTAGGAGAGGCTGGTCTGTCTGTCTGTCTGTCTGTCTGTCTGTCTGTCTGTCGTAGGAGAGGCTGGTCTGTCTGTCTGTCTGTCATAGGAGAGGCTGGTCTGTCTGTCTGTCTGTCTGTCTGTCTGTCGTAGGAGAGGCTGGTCTGTCTGTCTGTCTGTCGTAGGAGAGGCTGGTCTGTCTGTCTGTCTGTCTGTCTGTTGTAGGAGAGGCTGGTCTGTCTGTCTGTCTGTCTGTCTGTCTGTCGTAGGAGAGGCTGGTCTGTCTGTCGTAGGAGAGGCTGGTCTGTCTGTCTGTCTGTCATAGGAGAGGCTTGTCTGTCGTAGGAGAGACTTGTCTGTCTGACGTAGGAGAGGCTTGTCTGTCTATCGTAGGAGAGGCTTGTCTGTCTGTCTGTCTGTCGTAGGAGAGGCTTGTCTGTCTGTCGTAGGAGAGGCTTGTCTGTCTGTCGTAGGAGAGGCTTGTCTGTCTGTCGTAGGAGAGGCTTCCTATAGCTCAACGAGTCTATCTTATCTTTTATTTACATAGTTTCCATAATTAATTTGTCATTATTTACACAACTTTGATTTTTCTGGATTTTTTTTTTTGGGTGACTTCTTTGTCAAAAATCCCTCTTCTATGTTTCTTCCTCTTCTTCTATGCTTCTAACACTGGGAAATCATGAGGATTGGGATTTACTGACCTCAAGCTTTATATTGAATGAATTAAAATTAAATTGAATGAATTAAAATTAAAAAGCTGGATGATAAAAAGGCAAGGGGTTTTGATTCACAGTAGTGGAGGATGGGTGGGGGTAGTGGTCGTTTGGGCCAGGAGGGGGGGATGGGTGGACCAGAGACACAGAAACCTTTTGCAGGCTTTGATGCGTTTTTTCATGGAATAGGTCTTAACATGGCGCTGGTTGCCCTCTAGTGGCCGCCGGGTGGTACTGCAGCTAGCTATTTTTTTTTTTCTTTCCGATTCCTGAACTTGAGTATGGGCCGATACCGGGTATATACTGATACAGCATCTAGCATTGTGACCACTAATAGCACTTCATCTTATTGAAGGGTTCTCTTACGATGACGGACAATGTAGTCGGTTCACTTACTGTATACCATTTTTCTCCAGAACTACTGTGTATTATTTACATTTCTAATCTATTATTAGAAGACATTTGTATTCTTGTAGTTTAAGCGCGAGCATCCACGTTTTTTCCTGACTTGTTGCCTCGATCGTCGGTCACGCAGGTCGGAGACAACACGCTTCCCATTCCGACGTCACACTCAACGATGACTTGCATCCAAAATTCTGCTGCTTGAGTCTAGGCCTGGGCAATAAATCAATAAATGATCGTATCGTGATAGACTTTTGATCCATATCAATATAAAACATGTTCAATATATATCGGTAAGAGACTGCACCACCGAATCTAGCAGCTGGGTTTGTGACACAAACACGGTTCCATACTTATCTGACAATATTTGAGCGTTTTTCATTGTTGTGTCGACATTGGAGTATTTATCAATGAAGAACAGTGGACGGTCATATGAAGTGTTAAACAGAAGTGTTTAAATCTACCATGGTAGTTCCTAGTCTTTATAGGTCATTAGAATTGATCAATAGTCATCGATATCGATCAATACGATCAAGTCATATCGTGATACGTCTTTCTGCCATATCGCCCCGGCCTACTTGAGTCCCTTTTTTATTTTTATTTTTTTTCTAACCACGCGTGTGTCCGTGTGTCCGTCTCCAGGCAACATCCTGCTCAACATCGTGCTGGCGCCGTCCATGCCCAGCTCCCGCATGGGCAAGAACAACGTGGTGCTGGCGTGTGTGCCCAACCCGCCGGTGGACCCCAAGAGCCCCGCCGGGCCGGTGCCCATGCTGATCCGCGTCAAGACCACGGAGGACGCCGACGCCCTCTACAAGATCCTGGAGGAGAAGAAGGCCTGAAGACCCACCCCCGACCCCCCCCTGTCTCCTCGCCTCACCTCGGCTCCCCCCTCCTCCTCCCCTCCTCCCCTCCTCTCGGTACCCACATCCACCCACCTCCGTCACAACCCAGACAAAGCTCACGTCTCTCACTCACACACACACACACACACACACACACACACACACACACACACACACACACACACACACACACACACACACACACACACACACACACACACACACACACACACACACAGAGAGAGAGAGTCCGCCCTGCTTCTGTCATCGCTTGCTCAAGGGGACTCGGGCAGAATTGAGCTGCCGGTCTTCGTTCTCGTCGTCGAGATCGCGGGGTCGGGGTCGGCTAAACCGGGGACGAGTGTGACTACCTATTTTGGTCCCGACATCCACACAGGCGCACACACACGGCACACACACAGGCACGCACATGCAGAGCTCTCTCAAACGGTCCGACACTATTACCCCCCCCCCCCCCCCCCGCGCCCGCCCTCTCTCCCCTCCTCCCCCACACGGTTTCTTATTCGCCACCAATCGGTTCTTTAACTGTGAAAGTGAAAGCAGAATCATCCCCACTCGTCCGGCAGAAAAAGGAGTGGATTTACATTGTTTAGTTTTTAGTTCCCGTCTCCCATCGGGGACAAGGGATCCATCCCGCGTTGCTCCCCGTCGGCATTCCGTCTGGTCTCCACATCCATGCTGCTGTTTTTATTTGTAACGAGGAACCACGGGCTGACGATCCCCCTTTTTTGTTTTTAAAACGATGCCGGTTGTTAGTTATTTTTTATTTGTAGACAGTTGGTGGAATCTGAGCATGTTTGAACTTTGATGTTTTATACTTGCAATGATCTTCTTTTTTTTTTTGTTGTCTTAACGGCGTTTCTCTTTAATGACGTGTGTGTGTGTGTGTGTGTGTGTGTGTGTGTGTGTGTGTGTGTGTGTGTGTGTGTGTGTGTGTGTGTGTGTGTGTGTGTGTGTGTGTGTGTGTGTGTGTGTGTGTCAATCAGCGTTACAGGGTGGGTGAAACTGTAATCTCCAAATAATGCTCGGCCAGTTTGGTTTTACAATTTTTGTAACAAATAAAATTGCAGGAAATTGATTCTTCTTCCCTCAAGCGGTTAACTGGAGTCTGAGGTTTTTAGAGTTTATTATAGCTGGATCTGTGCCTCACGGGTCCAGAACGTTCAGGCCGTGGCGCTATTTATTTGTGTGTGTGTGTGTGTGTGTGTGTGTGTGTGTGTGTGTGTGTGTGTGTGTGTGTGTGTGTGTGATAAGGGACATGATGATGAGCGAACGCCTCGTTGTGGTTGGTTGTTTCCATGCGTCTCTATTCGACATTGGTTGATTTTATTTTTTTTTGTTTCGTTTTCCAAGTGTCCCTTATGTGACGTAAGATGGTGGCCTTGTATGGGAGGCATGTTGTCATTGGCTTGTAAGTCATTTATTAAAGGAAAAAACCACCAATCACGTGTGCCCTGTCACTTGAACCCCATGCCATCCCCGCAGAGAACTTTTTAAATATTGTCGATACAGGATTCTTTATGTTTGGTCTTTGAGCGTTAACACTGCGTCTCGTTGAACATTTAAGTTGTGTTATTCTTAGTGAGACATTTTCGTCTTCATAGAAATCCAAACAGTATTTGTATAGAACAGTTTGTTTTGTCTCCTTCTGTAAAGTCAAATATTATGCCGCATAAGATGCATTATTTGTCTGGAGTGTATAAAGGATAATACATAATTTACAGGCCGAAAAGGATTTAAACGATGCGTATATTGAATGTACATTTATTGTACCATAGCAGTCAGAATTGCAGCAGATCATTCTGGAAGTTATATTTGGTAAAATTGGCCGTTTCGCTGAACCGGTGAAAACGTCTTCCAATTCTGCCTTGGCAAATAACATAACAATAGAAAATAAAACAAAATGCGATGGATAAGGACAAATAAATTCAGGGTTATAAATATCAAAACAAACATGACACTTTTCTGGTCAAATGTATTTGAATAAATAAGAACATCAAAATGTACATAACATTTTGGAAATAATGCAACTTCAGTATGACCTTTTACATGACGATTACTTAAAGGTTAAGTGTTAGTAATCAACAAAAACTTGGTAATCAACTCAAAGGTTGTCAGAGCCCTAAAACAACCAACAAATGATTTTCTAAAAGCATTTAATTTTTCTACAGTGCAAAACTAAACTTGCCTCTATAAACATCAAGTGGCTGTTAACGCAGTCTTTGATTCACAACCAAAGTGAGTACATTCATCCTTTTTAAAACAAACGATACACCATCGTATAACACTGAAGGTATCAAAGACAAAAAATCCTTCACAACAACCATTCGCACAGAAGGTAGTTACGGTTTGTGACGTTGACGCAACCCAATGACTACGCAGACGCGTCGAAGCAGTCGCGAGTCCTGTGTTGTTTCTGCGTTGTTTACGATAGCAGACCAATCACAGCCCTTGCTGCTGCGTCGCCTCGACACAAGGGATACAATTTTTGGGAGGCGCACGTCAGGCCCTCGAGGTGGACGCAAGGAGGGTCCTCAAGGACGTAAGGGGGCTGTAACCCCCTTGCGTTGCGTCAACGTCCAACCATAACTAAGCCTTAACATGGGAAAGGTACCGTCTGTGTGTATAAACAATGGAGACAATGAACACTGCTTCGGGATTTGTTATCGGAGGTCTATTGGTCAACGTTCACTCCCACCGTTTAAAACATCAGAACTGAGACGAGGTAATGGATGAACCTGCAGTGTTTTACGCCTGGTCGCACACCCTCTGAAAGCCTTCAGTGTGGTGACACGTTTGTTTGACTATTACTAATTAAAAAGGTGACAGATTATACCACCAGGTGTGCGTGATCATCAATCTGTCATACATCTAGGTGGACACGCCCACTTGTGATGTCAGAAGAAGAGGCAGATTTTCCAAACGGCTTGTAGCGGCTAATCACACTCCCACCTGGTGGCGTAATGTCAACAGCACGAGTAGTAACTGGTCTTTCTTGAGCAGTGGCCGCTGAAAGTGTTCCATTTTAAAATGAGACTGAGGAGCAGCAGTAGTTACAGACCAGCAAATGATACGATGAAGCATTTTTATAGATCGGGGTAAAGAGAAAATACATATTAAATACAGTAGTCCGATTTTTAAGGCTTTCGGGACCTAAGACTGTTGGATTCCCTTCAGAGAGTCCTGCCCTGAACATGTTGACCTGGGCTACGACAAGGACGCATTTAGCTGTGGTGTAAAAACGTAACGGCAAGCTTGAACCTCTTCCAGAAGCCATCTTCTGGCTCTGCGATGTCCATCTTGAGCTCGTAATTCTTTATCGTGTGGATAATCACTGAATGGGACATTTCTGATTGGCTGAAATTCACCCTGCAAGCCGCATTTGAGCCAATGAGGAACAGGAATGGCATACCCCATGTTAAATGGTCACCAGGTTTGTCGCTGTTTGGTGACTGCGTTCATTTGTCGTCTAACTGAAATTTGTCTCTTCCAAATTGTCTGCAGTCGTTCCATAATAGGTTCTGCTCTACCTGTTTGGCTGAGTGAAGCTAAGCAATGTGAGGACAATATTTATTACATTTTAAGCTTGGTTAAAAAAAAAAAATACAAAACCGTGTAGAAAAGGTTTGTAACATTTCACGATGACTGAAATAAAAACGGATTATTGACGTGAACTGCACCTCATTTCTGAAAATCATTTTCAGAAATACCAAAATAACACATGTGAATGTGGTTCAACACACGTGGATGACTAACGTGAGGTGTGGTAAACGGAGCTAGAACTAAACGCACAAACGCAGTGCTCTGGAAGAAACAGACAGAAGTCCTTCAACACACAAAATCCCTTTTATCACACGGCGAAGCAGTCGACGACAAATACAAAACTAACATACGAAAGGAAACGAGCGGAAAGTATCCGAAAAGCAAGGGGAAACCTTTTCCTTAAAAAGGCTCGGTGATAAATCAACAAGCAGCGCCAGATATATACAAAGAGAGGACGAGACATTCATTAAAGTTTAAACGATCCCTTCCCGGTCACACCCCCATCCCGGTGACTCATCTCGCGGTGGCAGTGATGCGATCGCACCGAGGACCAACCGACACGCGTCCGCATCGGACAAAAAAAATAAATAAAAGCCGAACTCCCCCGTTTTCCTCGACCACGCTGGACTGTTCTGAAGGAAGAGGCACTTCATGGGAGGCTGGTTTTGTGTCATCTGGTTTTTTTTTGTTTTTTTTAAACGAGTCCTCTCCTTTGTTAGTCTGTGTTTGAGCCGGTAGAAGTGGGGGCGTCGTCGGGGGTCCTCTGTGCTGTGCCACTAGGTGGTGCTGTTGGAGAGGAGCGGGGCCCTGATGCAGGTAGGCACTTGGTAGGTCCCTGGGCGGGGCTCTGCTATGTCATCAGGATGGGCTTCTGTCTCACCTCCAAGATGTCTGAATGGACACAATGATGATAATAATAATAATACACATGAATAATTATAAAAACGCGTTAATAATAACAACCTTTTAATTACATACCATAATGCTTTTTTAAAAAAGCAGCGAATCGAGACATTGGTAGTAAATCAATTGCTCAGAATAAACGTTGCAAACTTAAAATATTCACTGACTATTTCAACCCATAAATGTAAAACTAAATGAAATTGTAGTAAGTTTAACTTTCTGTGGTCAATTCAATGAAACGTTGAGTACAGCGATGCTATGCTGTTAGCGATGCTATGTTAATAGCGATGCTATGCTAATAACAATGCTATGCTAATAACGATGCTATGCTAATAACAATGCTATGCTAATAACGATGCCATGTTAACAGCGATGCCACGCTACTAACGATGCTATGCTAACAGCGATGCTATGCTAGTAACGCTGCTATGCTAGTAACAATGCTATGCTAACAGCGATGCTATGCTAACAGCGATGCTATGCTAACAGCGACGGTGAGACTCCATCCCTGTCAGGGGAGGGAGCATCCTGTACGTTTACACAGACCCCCGGATCCACCGTGACCCTGTGTTGACCCTTGACCCTTGACCCGTGACCGCTGACCTGTGGTGATGCGGTGGATGGGCAGGGTCACGTAGGTGAGGTGGGAGTACAGCAGGAAGTAGTCCTCGGTGCGGTTCAGCTTCAGCCAGGAGCCCACCAGCGAGCGGCCCGTCCCGGACAGCGAGCGCGACCGCAGGTTGGTGGCGTTGTGGAGGTCGTCTGGGGGTCATGGGGGGGTCAGGGGGGTCAGGGGGGGTCAACACATGAGAGCATGGCGTTACACTGTGAGGTAATGAACGTGACATTGACCTCACCAGCAACGGGGCACCGAGCATTCAGCCGCACTGCTGCCCGTCTCTGAATTCATTATCAGCCCAAGTCATTATCAGCCCAGCTCAGAAACATAATCACGACTCAAAACACATCTGTTTAAAACCACCATCGATTTGTATCTGTTACATCTGATGACAATTGCTTTGTCTCTTACTATTGTTCTGCTTTATCTTATTTTTTATTTTTTACTATTATCTTCTACTATTTATCTGTGATCCATTACATATGCCTAGTAGGTGGATGAGATGGATCACGGGGGGGGGGGGGGTGGGGGGAGGGTTTCCGGCCAGCTGGTCTGTCCAAAAAAGTGAATATGCGAATATAATGTCCCAACTGCTAGTCCAATTAGTCTCATTTACACAACGAGACCTTGACAGTGGACCTTGACACTCAAATATACAGTGGGCCAAAATTAAAATCTTGGACAAAGCCGCGGGCCAATTACATTACATTAATTGGGGACATTGCATTATAACAGAATTGTTGACGGACAAGGGGGGGGGGGGGGGGTACGGAATTACGGGCTGGCGGAGTTGTTGCGGGGGCGGGGGGGGGGGGGGGGGGGGGGGGATTAGGCCCGCGGGCCTTGACTTTGACAGCTATGGAATAGAGTGTTTAGAGGCATGTTGTCGTTTTTGACCACTAGATGGCGTGCTTTAACCCCTGGTCTACGACTGCACAGTTTCCCTCCTCTCTGCTAGTAGTGGACGAGGAGTGTTTGTTATCCCATCACTCACTGTGTGAAGTGCCTTACAGCGTCATAGAATATATTCATTATTTTACACAGTAAAGCCGTAGGCCATATTTAATACTACCAACTGATAACAACACAACGCAAATCACCCCTGATATGTAAATAGTAAACGGACCGCATTTATACCGCGCTTTTCTAACCAGTGGCCACTCAAAGCACTTCACAATACTGCCTCACATTCACCCGTTCATACACACATTCACACACCGACGGCGGAGTCCGCCACGCAGGGCGACAGCCAGCGGGTCGGCCAGCGGGTAGCGGCGGCCCTGGGCGCGCGTTAACTCGGCCACACGCGGAAACCCGGGTAAAGCGGGGCCAGAAAGCTAAATGTATTATCAGTCAGCCTGACCATGTCCTCCGTGAGGAGTTCACACTAATGCCCTCAGGGAGGCGCTGTTATTCAATCAGACCAAGAACAATGAGGTACTCCCACTCTTTTATCCCTGCAGCCGTCAGGTTGCTAAATGATAAAGGTTAGGAGTAGGTGGAGAGCACACCAGGGTTTTCAAGTGCAGGGTGGTTGTTTACTGACAGACTGAAATGAATTGTGAGTTGAATGTGTGTGTTGGGACTGCTGTTGATATGTCTTTTTGTTTGTGTCTACCTCTTATGCTGTTTATAGTATTTATTAAGTAATTTATTATGTGAGACTGGTAACTGCGAACTGAATTGCCCATTTTGGGATAAATAAAGTTTTTCTAATCTAATCTAATTTAAGCGGGCGGGGCTGGGGGCGGGGCGGGGGCGCGGGGCGGGGCGGGGTGGTGGCGGGGTGGGGGGCGGGGCGGGGCCATGGGGCGGTACCTTCGTCGTCGTCCTCCCTGAAGAACTCCTCGCTGTCGTTGGCCGAGTGGGACTTCTTCATCTCGGCGATGCGGTTGCGGGGCGCCTTGCGTCGCAGCGACGGCGAGAAGAAGGACGGCCGGCTGCGCTCGGGCGTGGGCGGCGTGCTGAACGACGTCACCTGCAGGGGGCAGGGGGGGGGGGGGGGGGGGGGGGGTGGGGGGAGGGGGCGGCCACAAGGGGGCGCAAAGGGGCCGTGTTTTAGAGAGCGGTCGTTTCACAGGCGAGGGCGATGGTAAGTATGACGCCAATGCGGGAGGACTTAAAGGGACTTTTCAGTTGTTGCCGTCCGTTCCATTTGCCCGCACAGAACTGGGGGGAAAAAGGGGGCGTTCATCTCCTGGGCTCCTTCTACACGGAGCACGCTGCAAGAAGACCGGAAAATAACGGAACCGATTTCTTTGAATGCTTTTAAATCCCGGCTGAGAGCACTTGAGAGACGACCTCCTTTACCTGTAACTGTTTTTTTTATTTTTATAATTTGAATCGCTGTCTGTATGTTGTAACTGTAACTGTAACTTTTGCTGCCTTCTTGGCCGGGGCTCCCTTGAAAAAGAGGTTTTTAATATCAATGGGACTTTCCCGGTTAAATAAAAAGGTAAAAAAATAAATAAATAAGGGCCTATTTTAGCACCAGGTGGGATGGGCCGTTACGAGCCGTGCTTTAGTGACATCACAAGTGGGTGTGGCCACCTCAAGGTCAGCCTACCCAGTAAACTGTAGCGTGTGTGTGTTGCTGATCTACCCGGCGTACATCGTCTCTAGATGTACGCCGGATAGATCAGTCCACCGGCCTAAGCAGTAGACTATGCGGTGGAGATGCGACTGTGTACGCACACGCAATATTATGGACACACATACATCCTTAGTTACCGCGCACGCACGCACACGCACACGCACACACACACACACACACACAGACAGACAGACAGACAGACAGACAGACACACAGACAGACACACAGATGTATAATTCAGTCCCGCCCGGTGGTGAATAATGGAGGAGGGCGTGGCTCTCCCTGCCCTGTGCGCTCCGCCGCGGCCTGGCCCACTTTGTGTTTGTATAGACCCCGCCTCCTCCTCCTCCTCCTCCTCCTCCTCCTCCTCCTCCTCCTCCTCCTCCTCTCGCAGACGCCGCCCACACAACGCGAGCAGCAGCCTGCTAGCGGCTAACGCTACGACCGCCGCGGACGAGGAACAATATGGCGGATTATGTTTTTTTTTAA